>NW_009724473.1:0-27263 GCF_000703405.1 Apaloderma vittatum
ACTAGAGTGACACTCGCTTTCCTCTAGTCTTCAAGCACCTCTCCTGTTGCCCATGACTTACCAAAGATGATGGAGAGTGGCCTAGCAATGACTCCCACCAGAAGAAGCAGTCCTGCACCCCCTCTACTCTTGGCCACTTTTTCACACCCCTACTTAATCTGTACTCTTGTACAATGTTTTGTGAGATTAGGCAAAGTAAAATTTACATGATGTTGTCTAAAGCTAGTATTCAGTTTCATGGCAAGATTTTGCCCTTTCTTACAGTTATTCTCAAGTGCAGCCTTAAGCACTTACGTTGGCCTAAAAAAAGGACAGCATGGGACTGAACGAGCAGTCGCAGTGAGGGAGCTCTTTTTAGGACAACATTGGCTTGTGCAAGACTCAGACGCCCGTAGAACTGCTATCTAAAAACAATGGCAAGGTTTTTCTCATAGTGTTTAGCTGCTTCCAGGTTTTTTTCAGGTATCCAAGTCAAATCATGTTGCAGTTTTGGCCTATAAGGTGAGATTTGGACCATGGCATGTGCAGAAGTAATAAAAATGAAAAGTCAGTTGCTACAAGCAACTGCACAAACGGTATGCAAATATTAAAATGAAGCTGAAGGCTTAGCCCTTGTGAATTATTAAAACAAAAAGGTTTAGAAATCACTCTTAAAGTCTCTAAGTGTTGCTTATTTAATATTCATCCAGTTTATATAACTTTAGCACCACAGATGCTAATGAAAGATGAGAATTGGCATAATCAGTCCTCATGCCCTGCTGAGGCTCTGTGAACTGACTGTGCACGAAGACTCTAATCAGCCTGATAAAACCATGGTGCGCTAAAACTGGGCACCAGTAATCTTGCTAGGGTGCTATATTTACTTAGTCTATATCGGTAGCGATCTGTAAGAGGTTTAAAGTAGCTCTGAAAGGCAGAGTTGGCGTTTCAACAATCATTGTTGGGAAGCAAGAATTTGGATGAATATATACTGAAAAAAGGTTACCTGGTATGTTCGATGCTATGGGTGCTGCTGGATCAGCGGATGACATTAATGCTATGGAAATTCACCACTGGTACACAAAATTTATGAAGGAGTGCCCATCTGGACAACTTTGTCTGCATGAATTTAAACACGTTCTGGATCTACATGGACTTACACCAGAAGCCAACAGCTATGTTGAACAAGTATTTTACACATTTGACATGAATAAGGTAAGAAATCGTTATTAAACTTGCTGGCTTTCTTACAGCTCTATCATTTGATGCATTGAGGAAAATGTCTCAGAGGGCTCGCAATGCTGACTATTCAGAGGTAATAGAGGTGATTCAGTCAAAAACTACTGGCAAATAAACGTGTGTGGCAGGGAAACAATTTTGAATGCTCTGTTCCCAGTACATTGTGCTATTGTGAAAATTGCATACAGACATTCTAATACGTGTTGAATAGTTTTTCACCTTTAAAACATGGGTTTTGATTTTTCATTTTAATGTGTGTTAATAATTGGAAGTTTTATTTATATAACTCTGAAAAACCTTTTTTAAAGCATTAAGTGTTTGGCTGGATCTACAGGTATTAATGCTTTAAGAACCTGCCATGTAGGCACAATATGATTCCTTCTGTTGCCTTCTGTTGCTGGAGATATTCCGAGTACCTTCTGTGGCTTAGTTTGGTATTGGTCAATCCCCGTTTTTCCAAAGACTCGTCTGTCTGGTTTCGATCCCTCATCCCAATTTTACTGCCTAAGATCTTAGGTCATCCCAAAGGCATCCAGCGGCTGTTAGTTGCATTGTCGTCTCATGTTCTTCCAACTCGGTGTTCACACAGGCTCCCTCTAGCCATGAGACTCATCCAGAAGATGATGCCTTGTTATTTTCCCCTTAAACTAAAATAACACTTTCTATCAAATTCCACAAAAGAAGCGGAGAGTCATCTGTAACTGCCACAAAAGCATTTGTCCTTGACTGGAGTAAGATTTAGGCTGAATTGTCTATACTACACAATCAAAGTCTGCTTCCAGCTAATAGAACAGATAGGCCCATCATGGTATAAAACCTTACTTTAAAAAAAAAAGTGCTTTACTCTTTTCTATCCACATCACTGATCTCAATGAATTCAGAGATGTAATGAAAAATGTGTTATTGCATTATATGAACTACTTTAGTGGTAGGTTAAAACTGGTCAAAATTGTAGCCAGAACTACTCCAGACAGTTTCAATTTCCAGAAATGGCCTTTCTGTTCTTCATTACAAAATAAATTATATTTGATTTGGAAAATGCTGAGAGTACAAGGTACTTTGTGTGTTTTTTACATTCAACCTTTGATTTCTTCTATGGCACCCAAGAAACTAAGAATTCCCAGTCAGTATATCTGTTATTATGATTTTCTTTGTACACTCATTTACCCACACACACAATTCAGCTTGCTTTTTTGGCATTTTGCAACTCTCCTTCTTATGTAGTCTTCAGGTACTGTTCCTATAAAATCATGCTCGTCATAGGCTTTTTTCTACCCTGCTGCCAATTACCAGGTGGTTAAATATAATGGAATTTGATTAAGTAGAATCACCTAACTCAATAAATGTGGTAATTACAGTTGGTGAGCAAACTTTAAGTCTATCAATATGAAATGAGTGGCAGAAATTGTCAGCTTACTGTGTTCTTTTCAATTAATAAATCGAGGCATTATGTTTCCCGGTAAAGCTTTATCAATGCTAACTTTCTTGAGTAATGCACACGGACAACATCTGAGCTCAACTAAGAGCTTTTCCAGTTTAGTCTTAATGTGTACTGCAAAAAGCCCCTGACATCTGTCTTGGTGCTACTGAGAAATATTTTAGACAAATACTTTCAAAGCAACTAGTGACTTGAGGATGTTTGAGAAAATTGAGCCCACAGCTTGTTTTAGTTACTTTTCAGAAAACTGGAATGCAAAATTAACACTTCTTGAAAAATCAGGTTGCTATTAAGGTGATAGTATATCAGTGCAGAAACGACCACAGGCATGGGGAAATGGAGTGTTTGCTATGAGATAACTAAGGATAGGGAGAAGGAAGAAGAAAGTATCCTTCAAATAGTTTTGGGCCAACAGAAATGTCAAGGAGAACTACTATTGGTATTGATCTATGTAATTGAGAATATCTATCATACTCAGAAAATGATGAGTCCAGTACAGGCAGAAAATGTAAAATAAAGTAGATGCAAACGTTCAGGGTACAGTTGCTTCTTACCACCTTGCTCCAGTCTGCTACCTCTACTATTTGTAGCCCTTGCAATACTGAGTGCAATTAAAACTAACAGTTTTCTTCGCTTTCTTAAATTACTTATATTCCTGAGGATGAGATGCTGGTGTTTGTTTTTTATCTATCTGTGAATAATACTTTTCCATATCTAGTTTATTTAGAGTACCTTTCTGTAAAGAAAAATTATTTTGCAAAATTAGCTAATAATTCTTCATTCTTAGTAAGTCTTAGGACAAGCCTTATGTGAACCTGAGACCTGTCTAAATAGGAAAAGAGCTCCAAACCAAAAATGTGGGAAGAATTTGGGGGCTTTCGATTGGGTTTCTTGTTGGTTTCAGGGTGAGGTTTCTTGGTGGGGTGGAGGAGCGCAGGAAGTGGCGATGTCTTTTTGTTGGCTGTTGTTTTACAAGTTACTAATCTCAGGGCCTCTCTCCCAGTACAAATGTCTTAGCAGCCTGCTCAATTTACTGGAAGAATATTAGGACATAGGCCCTAAACTTGCCGGGTTATGCACACATCACGAGTTTAACTGCTGCATGGTCCTATCTATCAACGTTCAATCCCTTTCTCTTCTTTCCCTGTAACTTTATAATCAATTGGCATATTTCCGTGAAACTTCCAAGAATAGGCACATCAGATAATTAGTTCCTAAAGTTTTCATAAAAATTGGCAGCTGGGTAGCAGGGACACACCCAGAAGGAGTGCCCCATTCATGCAGAATTCAGCTTTTATTCAGTGTTTAAGGCAACAGCTAGCTGTAAAAAATAATCAGGCATTTTTTTCCTTTTGCCTGGTGAGGATAGAGGGTGGAGCTGGGGTACCAGGGTGCAGAGATTTAGGGGACAGACTACAGAGCCTGTACAAATCTACAGTTTTGTTTTGCTATTCCCAGAAGAGCTTGTTTAATTAATGTTCTGTGTTAGGCAGGAAAAGATGTTTCAATGTTTTATCCGTCTGGAAGTCTTCCCCCCATTTTAATGAAATTAAACAATGATTTGGCCTTTAGGGCTTCATAAAATCCACTCTAAA
Source organism: Apaloderma vittatum (assembly GCF_000703405.1). Lineage (NCBI taxonomy): Eukaryota > Metazoa > Chordata > Aves > Trogoniformes > Trogonidae > Apaloderma > Apaloderma vittatum. The sequence goes on from NW_009724473.1 coordinate 4,252, forward strand.
ACTGCTTATGCTAGGCATTATTTAATAATGAGCTCCCACTAAAGATCTGATGCTCACTGTCAGTTTGGCAAGATGTCGTAACAATGTTCCATTAGCTACTGTAATCTGAGGCATAGATTTTTATTGTATATTTTCTTAATTGAATTGTTGCAGCAATAGGCCCAAGAAAAGTTATATAGAAGGCAGGACTGGAACAGCACATACAGAAGAGTCATGTACATGAGATTGTACCCTTTTGCAGCTGGAAACAATATGAAGAATGTGACGTTTACTCCCAGATAAAAGGCTGGCAATTTTTTCCTCCTCTTTCCATCTGTTTGTATAATTTAGTGGCTAGAAAGACTTAAGCACTTAGAGAAATTAATATAGTAAGCTAGAATGTTTTACTTGAATGTTTTACTTTTTCATTTTTAACAATAGAAAGAAAAAATAAATCTAGTTTTGATAGCAACAGTATAATTTTTAATGAAATAGCAACAATATAACTACAGGATTCTGATACAACGTATAGCATCTAGATAAGCTGTAGCTCCATTTTGTTTTTCTCTTGCCTTTAAAAAAGTCTTGCGTGAGCTTTGCTGAAAAACCTGTGGCAAACAAGGACCAGGTTCTCTCAAGGCACATGCCAGGATTTCGTAAGCTTCCCCTTTGGGATTCACACCACGTCTCTTTGGTTTGATATGATGTTTGTATTTATCTGTTGTAATGTATGAAACTGTGAAGTCATTCTACAGGGCTTCAGGCTGTCTTAGAGAAGAGATTTACGTAAGAAGAAGAATGAGCTGTTGGCACACCAGCTTGCCAAGAGTAACACATCTGGGATTTTTATAGCTTCGCACAGCTTTCTCAGTAACAGTATCCTCTTACTGTTCTTGATTACTCTGACTATATCGACACTTCTATAACAAGAGCATGACTTATGTGTAGTACAATCACAATGCATTTGTCTTGTGGATTCTGCTCTTAATACAGAAATCCAGCTGGACTCCTTTCCATGTTTAGCAGAGCTGAAGGATTTTATTTCAAGATGACTCAGCCCTTTGCAAGTTAGATGAACCAAGTCTCTCTGCCCTCCCTTGTACTTCAGTGGAATAACAACTTATCTGATTTGGTCTGCAGAAGCTGTTTAACTCTTTCTTAACAGAATAAGCAGATTTTTTTTTTATTAGTTTGTGAAAGAAACTACATGTAAGTCAAAGTTCTGAAGTGGCATAACATTTAGAGATGCAAAAAGTCATTATTGTTCAGACTGTCCTGTCCACAGCAGTGCAATTATACTTCAGAGTTGAAAATTGCAGGGTTAGTTTTTTGCATTTGATCTGATTTGGTTTTCTTTTCCCCCTTCTTTCTTTTCCTCTCGAGTCTATATATTTTTCATCTATTAGAGAATCAGATTTTGTCTAGTGTCATGATGGTAAAAATCACTGCTAGGTCTTTCACATTACTAGATGAACAAAAGAATTTGAGATCTAATCTCCTGCAGCATGTATTTGGCATTTAGGAAATAAGATTCCAGGCAAACAACACACTTTGGTGTACTGCAAGCTTTCCCTTGAACATAAAACTGCTGAAGGTGCCTCTACCAACTTCCAGTTTCTATGATACTCAAAGTGCCATACTTGAAATATTCAAATTTCTATCACTGTATTATCTGAAAGCCCGTTGCTGACACTGTGTGAACAGAACATGTGTTATAGATTATACAAATGGAGAAATATGATTACTCTTAGTTTTCATGTCTCCCCACACTCTTACTATTTCAGAATTATATATATACATATATGGGCATTTTCCTAGTTCTTTTTACATGAAGATCATATGAAAAGTATTTATCACATGCTTGTTTAGATAGGATATTAAGTCAAATTCAAGGTATGTACTTTTAATTGAAGAGTCATGAAACATGTCTTTTCAGTTAAAAATTCCCTTACTGAATTTCACTAGCTCTGATTTATAAACTTTCTTCAGGTTCTAGTGTGAAAATTTCACCAATTTTTGTCTTTAAATAATCTGATGTTTCCTGCGAGAGATTATCAGAACATTTGTTTTCAATGCTAATGTTATGATGCTGTGTGGTCCATTTATGTATCATTTTCTAAGACTGAAGGGAGATCATATCACTCTCTAAAACTACCTGAAAGGAGGTTGTAGAGAGATGGGTATTGGTCTCTTCTCACAAGTTACAGCAAATAGGACAAGAGGAAATGGTGACAAGTTACACCGGGGGAGGTCTAGGTTGGACATTAGGAAGAGTGTTCAAAGACTGGAGCAGGCTGCCCAGGGAAGTGGCTGAATTGCCATCTTTGGATGTATTTAAAAGCCACCTAGATACGGTGCTCAGGGACATGATTTAGAAGTGGACCTGATACTTAGGTAACATTTGGACTTGATGATCTTGAAGGTCTTCTCCAACCATAGTGATTATATCTTCCTCCTTCTGATGGAGAGGGAATGTAAGAGCACTGCACAAAGGCAAACAGCTCTGTAGATGAAAAGGAATGGCAGATGCTGCCATGGGAGCTGGGGAATCAGCTGATGACTTTGCTGAAATAGAAAACAGTCAGCAGTACCAGAAATTTATGAACCAGTGCCACTCTGTCTTACTCTCCATGAGTTTATGAAAATACTGTGTTTACATGATATGAACCCTCAGGCAAACCTGTAGGTTGAGCAGGTGTTCCACATCTTTGAATTGGTTAAGAAATCTTAGACTGTTTTCATCCTGAAATGTATATGTTAGTATGAACAGTAGAGGACTTTATCCTAGTGATATCAAATAAGAAGCTGTAAGTAACTGGGAGTAGTTTGGGGTTTTTTTCCTCATTCATTTCCAGCAGCTATGCAGCCTTACTTAAACTAGGAAAACTGCATTTGTTGGGCTCTTTTCAACGTAATTTCATAGAATCGTAGAATGGCTTGAGTTGGAAGGGACCTTCAAGATCATTTAGTTCCAACCTCTCTGCCATGGGCAGGGACACCTCCCACTAGACCAGGTTGCTCAGAACCTCCAGCCTGGGCTCGAACACTTCCAGGGATGAGGTCTTCACCACCCTTCAGGTACCCTTCAGGTACTGGAAGGCCATTATAAGGTCTCCCTGGAGCCTTCTCTTCTCTAGGCTGAACAGCGCCAACTCTCACAGCCTGTACTCGCAGGAGAGGTGCTCCACCACTCTGATCATTTTTGTAGCCTTCCTCTAGACCTGCTCCAACAGGTCCATGTACTTCTTGTGTTGAAGGTTCCAGAGCTGGACACAGTACTCCAGGTGGGGTCTCAGAAGAGCAGAGTAGATGGCCAGAATCACTTTCCTTGACCTGCTGGTCACACACCTTTTGATGTAGCCCAGGACATGACTGGCTTTTTGGGTTGCCAGTGCACATTGCTGGCTCATGTTTAGTGCTTCATCAACCAGCACCCCCAAGTCCTTCTCTACAGGACTGCTCTCAATCTGCTCATCACCCAGCCTGTATTTGTGCTTGAGACTGCCCCGACCCAGGTGCAGGAATTTGCACTTGGCTGTGTTGAACTTCATGAGGCTGGCGTGGGCCCACTTCCCTAGCTTGTCAAGGTCCCTCTGGATGACATCCCTTTTCTTAGCTTGTTTAAGACAAGAGATTTCCAAAAATATACCAAACAAGTTTGATTCCTTGTAGATGGTGTTAGACAAGAGTCTTAAAGTCTTCACATTCCCTCCTTTCACTACTGGAATATTGTGTGAATATTTTTGTCTTCATATTCTTTTTTAAAAATAATTTTCCCACTATTTCCAAAGCAAATCTGTTCAGATCTATTAAGCTGCATTTTTGGACAGTTACAATGAATCTATTTTTTTTCCCTCTCATTTTATTACTGCCTGTTTTATTCTTATTTGGAAAGTTTGTAAGAGAATTATATAGCTGTCCTACTTTCCTACCCACCTCTTAAAAGCAGCAACTTTTAAAGCTGAGGAGTGGAAGGAAGGCAGACTTGAATTATTGCATAGACCAGAAATCAGAAGACTCTGTTACTTCTTTCAAAAGTTAGATGGAAAGAATTAAGAAATGCAATGGAAAAAGTACAGTTAAAAGACCAGGAATAGGCAAGTATAAGCTAAGTAGATAGCAGCTTTCCAGGACAGGGAAGAAGTGAAAAGTAAAACAAACAAAAAATAAAACTGACCAAATTAAGGCACAAGCATCTAGAGATAGAAATAAATGTTCAAAGACTGGAAGGATGAAATAGTGTCTCATCCCTTATTTGTACATTAATTGAAACTCTCGTGGAACTGAAGCACAAGCTGTTCAGAAAAACTGTTGAAAATGTAGTTAAAAACTTAGAAAGAGATTCAATCTCCATCAGAAACCGAGCTGCCATTTGGATAAAAAAAATACATGGGAGTAAATGCAGTTGTTTTCTAGGCTGCAGTCAGAGGAAGAAGAGTCTGATGATGGCAGCCGCAAGATCCAGCCCCTCGAGGTGTATCTCTCACTGGCTCAGAAAAGCACTTGCACAGGGATTACTAGACAGAAATATCACTGTGCTTTTTAGCAGCAACAGACCCTTCCTTCCCTTGCGAACCAGAGCCACTAGGAGATGCAAGCTGCTCAGTGTCGGCTCAGTTCAGGAAAAAATTCAAGCACCAAGGAGGAGAACATCTCCAGTCAAAACAGCAGCACCTAATTAGGGAAGACGGCCTCTCCTTTTAATTAAATGTCTACTGATGTCTCTCTAATAGCTTGCTTTTCCCTTTTCCAAAGTGCTTAACTTAGCGGATTTTATTGCTGGGGTGGGGGGGAAGAAAAATTAAAAAAACCTAAAGAATGCTTTAATATCCAAAGTTCTTCTGAATAGCTGTGCTGCACAGGGAGATAAAAACAGGAAGGTGGGATTTAGAGTTGTTTAAGGATCTATATGTAACATTATTAACTGGAAAAATCCAATTTGTCTAAGCTGAAATCCTTTGTGAAAACTGCCTGTGGTATCAAAATGCTGTCAGGGTGGGTATTCAGACATATTACCCTTAACACAAAGATTTGAGGGACTTTTGAAACAAGAATGTAATAATTAAGTTTTATAAAATTTAAACTAATGGGGGTTTTTTTCTTCCCTTTCTCCCCATGTTATCAGTATGAAAAAGTTCAGGGATTTATTTATTTTTTGTTTCTCCCAGCTGCAGCCAAGACATTTCAATGGCCTCTCACATTTTCCTTTTATGAGAGGACTCTTTGCTTTCTTTTCTAATAAGACCATTTAGAAGTAGCAGTTTAACAGTCATTACCCTGCCTCTCTGTCCTTAGTCAGAGGTTGCTACTCCCACTTGCACGTTCCCGATCTCCAGGAGGGAAGGCACAGCTCAAGCTCTTTCCAACCTTAAGTCCAGGAAAACTGGTGAATTCGCAATAGCTACAAAAAGAAAATATTCCTGACTTATTGTTCTGACAAGGGAAGATTCATTTCTTTGGCAACTATAAATCTTGATGAAAATAACAATTTTGCAAGTAAGCCCTCATTGTGTTAAGTCTTTAACTCCAAACAGAAAATGTAAGGTTGGTATCTCAGAGCACTTTCTATAATTGTTAAAATGAAAACAGCTCCACTACAAATGGTTCTGTGAGAAGTTTAAGACTTGTTACTTCATTATGCACAGTCTGCTGGTTATTTATATATACTAGTGCACTGTGGCATGCATGGATAGCGACACCCACAAAATTACATCTGTAAATGGTTAGTTTAATGACAAAAAAAAGCCTAGGCTGGACTGTGTACAAATAAGATAAGCACAGTTGCTTATCTCATCACCAGGGCACGTATCATTGTGCTACACTCATAATCTCAATGTCAGGAATAATGAAGCAGTAGTACAAAAAGGAATCAGACATAATAGGCTTCTACAGATGTATCTTTAAATGGCCACTGACTTCTGTTTCGATTTTAAATCCATACACAAACCTGTGGAGCTCATTGTAGAAATATAGTACCAGGCACACAAGGAATGTGACTGAACTAACAAAGATGTGCCAATGCTTGATCAGTGTTTTCAATGAGAGAGTAAATAAGCAGTTTTGTGTATTTTAGCAGACACTTTGCTTTGTATGCTGTGGTTAAAATGCCACACCAAGTAACGACGTCTCTTTTCCTCATCCTCATGCTTGAGTTAAAAAGAATTTGGTGAGCTCTCTTCTCTTGTGCAGAGAGATGAGAGGTTGTGTTCTACTAGAAAGTTGCCTCACCAGGGCAAAAGCTTTCTGTTTTATGAAGGTGAGGAAAAACATTCCTTAAAAGTGAGCTATCATGCTGATGAAAATACAAGAGAAGGAAAAGTTAGCTTGATCCTCCTCTTTGTAACATGTACATGAGGAGGAAAGCAGAACTTAGAAATTTAACACTCATTCAGATAGTTGGACAAGTGTATGGTGGGCTATAGGGAGAAGATGGCGAAGCTTGGGACCTCACAGTTTCGGACTTTAGGGGGAATAAAAAAAAAGTTACAGGCTTCATGGCCTCACCCAGTTCTGCTTGAGTTGGGAGGTAGGTTGCATCTACCTTAAGACACATAAACAGACTCTGAAGCTGGCTAGAGATGAGCAGCAGCTACATGCCTGCAGGGAGCTGGCAATGAAGTTAATAGAGGGATCTGGGGAAGGAAAACACACTCTTAAATCAGCTAGGCAGGGACATGGGAATGCCCACAGTGGTGCTTCCTCTGGTCCTGCCTGTGCAGCTCACCTCTGCAACTGAAATGAGCAGTGGCAGATCTCTGTATGCCCTCAGCACCGGCAGGATCCAGCATCTGATAGCAGCAGACTGCAGAGAAGAAAGGGGATGTCAGAAGACAGAGACAAGGCAAAGTCCAAAAACATGAGTTGAGTCATGCAGGGGAGTGAAATGGCATTTTTCAGAGGAAAGAACAGGTAGAAATTGCTGAGGGATGAAAAAAGAGAGTGGAGCTCAAGAGTGGATCCAGTAATCAAAAGGAAAAGATGGCAAGTTAATTGGCAAAACAATTTAGATAAAAATCTGTAGATAAGCTTTTTATTCAAATGTATTTAATACTTTGCATTTGCCACTTCAAGCACTAGCAGCTGTCATTTTGTCTTACACTTCCAACAGGTAGCATTCAGCTGAATCTATCCGAGTGGAAAGATGTGTGATCTTGTTTCACAACACAGTGATTTAGTAACCTGCATCCGAGTTACTGCTGCTTTCACAATACCCAAGAGAGATAGAATGTCATTTTTTATTTTGCTTTTCTGCTATTTTTCACATCAAGGTAGTTTCTGATCACCCTGCTGTGAAGTTGTTTGGGTTTTTTTTAAACTGGGAAAAAAAAAAAGTAGCAACCTGTCTTTTCAAACTCTGTCCAAAGACTGCCTTGTTTTCACTTGTAAGGAAATTTTAAATTACATTATCCCTTCCAAAACTGATGAGATTTTATACTACTTTCAAAGCAGGACTAATGAATCTGACTTTTTTTCCTCCTGTTTCCCTACAGAGACAGTTTTTCTTTACCTGCAGTGCACAATTTCCATGTGCCCCATTTTCTTGCAGTTTAGTAACAGTCTGTCCTTGAACCAGCAATCTTCTTTATTACAGGACTGTCATTTTCAGTGCAAGTACATAGTCCCACTGTTGCCTGTTCGTATCTTTTTCTTAATTCCCAGAATATTGTACAGACTTCAGAAAGCTTCTTGGAATCTCTAATGTAAACCTCAATAAATACTGTAATTTTATCTTCATCTTTTAGCATCAGTTCAGTTTTCTACAAATAGCTCATTTGGAATTGCTTCACTGGGCTTCCTATATACAAACTAGTCTGTATACCCATTGTTTCAATGTTCTTTGAAATGGCTTCGCTATATTAATTTCTTCAGTTCAGCTCCATGTTGTTATGAATTTTTCTGGTTTTGTTTATAAAAGTAGAAATGCTCCATTGCCATCGGCTGGAACAGGTGATTTCTGTAGCATTTCTACTATCTCAGCACACACTTTGTGAATTTAAGTGCTGTCAAACTATGCAGTGGGTGATAAATTCTAGCCTTTCTGTGCCCTGTAAAATTCACCTTCCTTTTTTGTTAGATTTAATATCAGCTATCATATTCTGTTCCAGTCCCCTACTGAGGGTGAGGGATATTGTGAGACTGACCTATAAATGAGACATTTTTGCTGTCTTTTACAGGTGTTTTAGTTATTGTTATTAAATTAAAGGGATCCTGAAAACAGGTATTACTTTAAAATCATTCCAACTTTAACACTCTTGTGTAAGTTTTTTCTAGAATTTAAAAAATCTGACAAAAAATCTGACTTCTAAGGCCCCATCTTTAGGTTAGTACAGCGGTCCCTCCCATGTGCCTCAGTCACCATGGGTATGCTTCCCCAAGACTTGCTATCTGGAAGCAAGTAGCAGATGTGCGTGTTTTTTGGGAAGAGAAAGTAGGAAGAGGGATCAGTCAATGTTAGCAACTCCCAAGTTCCCTATGCCTAAGTGGGATCCTGTGAACGGTGTTTGCACAAAGTCATGTGAAGAGGTGCAAGAGAGTTGTCGTTGTCCAAGTGGAATAGGTCAAAGAGGATGGATGAGTAGCACTGGGTAAGTTATTGATGGACATTTCTTAACCTAATCATATCATATAAAGTTTGCCGCCTGCTTAAATCATGTTTCTGATGCCCCGTCGTTTTCTGGTGTTTGACACAATGACTGGTCCTTGCTGTAAGAGCAGGGCATGAGGGCTGAAGAAGAAAATTCAGGACTTTTGTCAGACTGTGCACACCCAAGAAGTTTGTCTACTCATTTCCTTTCGCCTCCCCTGTCCTCATCTCCTCTTCACTCACCTTCTCTGCTCCATCTAGCACTTGCCTCCAGACGAAATGCCCACATAAGATGTCCCCGCTTGCCCTCAGTCACTGGGATCACACAGCAGCTCTAGGGCTCAGAGATGGTCTCTGGGAGAAAGGCAACATACCAGCTGCCCAGTTTGCTCTATCTTCTTTTCTTACTGAACGAGTTTTAACCGATGGCAATGTCCGTAGCTTCCTGTTTAATTTTCTAAAGTTCATGGGCACTTGAAGAGTGTTCAAGCTTTCTTACTTGTTTTGAAGTATATGATATTAAACTTAATGAAGTCCTCATGGGGAGAGCTGTAGCACAGCGGGTTAGGAGTACAGGAGTGTTTCTCAAAAATTTGCTTGATCATGTAAGGTATTGATTGCTTTCTGGTTTAAGTTGGGCTGGAGGGACGTTATCATTTTTCATGAGACACTCAGCACCTCACAGGACAGTGCTCTACCTCCACCCTGTGATTACAAATGGAAAGGATAAGTGAGTGGGAGTGTCTTATTCATGCATCTCTAAATTCCTAAAGTATTACCCTGGTATTTACAGCTCCAAATTTGTCTGTGCTATAGTAATGCTCCTAAGCTGCTCATCTCCTTGTGTAGAAGCTAATCGGTACAGAAGTATTATTGATACCTAACCCCTTCCCTGACTTTATGGAAGAGGAAGGAATTCAGCTCCTGAAAACTGTAAAATAAAAAGCAGGACTACAGCACTGACCAACAGTAAGGAAGCTTGTATTTAATTCAATTATTGGACCAAGGTGATTCTTGTTAAAGAACTTACTGTAAAAGATTCCTCTTTCACTCAGGTTCTGTCACAAGGCTGGTGATCAAAATGGTGAGTTTTATTTGGGTACCCGTGCAGAGAGGGTGCAACTGCACACAAATATAAGATACCACACAGCATATTCATGATAAGAAGTGCCTTAAGGAGGAGTTCAAAGGCCATGTCTGTTTGCACTCTCAATCTTTCCCATTCTTATTTACAGCAAGAATTGCAGGTATTCCTCACAGGCTTAGGCTTTTATATGTTGCTAATGATTTCCATATATTTCAAAGTCAACCACTCTGAGGATCTCCTCATTTTTATTTTTCTAATATGCATGTTTGTAGTCAGTTGGAGAGTCCAGATTTTCATGAAGTGTAGTTTGGGTGTGGCTCTCTTTACTGCTACTTAAGCCACATTGTGAAATCCTATAAGGTTTAGAAGTGGGCATTAAAGGTAATCTCACATGAGTACAGATAGTCACTAAATAAAAATAGAAACTTAAGCTGTAAGAGGTTTACCATGGCCATTTAAATACAGTATTTTCTGAGTTCTGGTCATGAGCAAGACTCTGGACCTGAGAGATATAAATGTGAACACAAAAGAGACACTTTCTGCATAACAACATGGGCGCCACTGAATCATTGCCAGGTGATGACCCTATCCCAGAGATGCACCATTATTACAGCAAATTCATGAGAGAATGCCCATCTGGGCAGCTTAGTCTGCATGAATTCAAGAAGCTCCTGGGTCTGCAAGGGCTGGATCCACAGGGAGATTTATACATTAAACGCGTGTTTGAGATCTTTGATCTGAACCAGGTAAACCTTCTCTTTTTTAAATTTCTTTAATCTCATACTATTGCTTTGTGAGTTGTTGCCTGCAGGGTCCTCTTTGTGCTCTGCTCACAAAACTGCTGTTGTGGGCAGGGTTGCCATTACGGTGTGCTAGAAGTGAAGAAGCAGGGCTGTGCTTTGAGGGCTTTGAGAAGACTCTTGTGAGTACTTTCCAGGGGCACTTAAAAAATGTCAAGAAACAATTCTGAAAATGACATGTAATTTGCAGTTCACTGGTTATTTTCTCAATCTTTGCTTATCCTGTGTTTGTATACAAGCATATGAAAATATTGGTATGCTTTTTAGAACAGTTAGAGAGGAAAATAATAGTCTGCACTTAACTGATGATGAAGTACGGCACAGATAAACAGATTTGCCTAAAGTATGGTATTGAACCTGTGGCAGAGAGGAAAATGTAACTCAGATGAGGAGATCTCATGCAGTGCCCAAGCTAGAAGATCAAACAGACACCCAAAGGAAGAGTCAAACAGCTTCTCCAGGCTGTATTTCTTATTTACCCTCCCTGCTACTGCAATAACTACTTGTGATTGTAATCAGCTTTCTATAACATAGCTGGCTCCCAGACAGTAGATATATTTTCCTTAGGTGTACAGACAAGGACAAAGCCATGGTCATCTTGCACTTGTGTGTAGCACAGTTTGCTAGGTGTAGAAGACTTTAGACCATAAAGTTGTGGAGGGAGAGGGGAAAAGACCTGAGGGGGTTGAACAGCTGACAGGCTGGCAGACAAATGTGGGCTGCTTTCTAGCTGTCTTGACCACTTCCTCATGCTAGTAAGGTCCTGGAGCTTGTAACCACGAGCCCTCCACTCACTGCAATGCTGGAGGGTCCCAGGGCAGTGCCTCTCAGCACATGCTCTGCTGAACTGTGAAACTTTTGGATTTGTGCAACCGTTAGATTCTGGATCAATGTAAAAGTGAGAAGAGTGCAATAAAAGCAGGTTGTGGAAGGAGCGTTTGCTCACCTTTAGTTGCTGCGGCAGTGGCCAAACACACACGAAATGGGAACCCTCTGCTAATTGCTGCTTCTCTATCTGGTGTTAGAGTTGTGCCACCCTGCTCTGCAGGCTGTCCAGTAGAGGATAGATGTTCGGGGGGGACTTAATACATGTGATCTAAACACAGAGGGACAGTATGTATTGTGTGGAGGACAGAGATGCAGAAAGAGGTGCACCAGGACTGTCAGCTGGAGAACATACTGTCTTTTCAGCATGGCTTTCAGAATCATCATCATGAAAGATCTCAGCTGCTTCATCTATGTGACCGAACTCCCTCTTTTACCAGGAACTTTCCTGCTCCATCTTTCTGAACTTTAGCTTATTGTTGTCTTCATCCTCATCTTCCTCAGATGAACCAAGATCATTCAAGGCTAAAGGATGGAAAAACAGTGTAACGACCAGGAATTCAGTCTCAGAGGAAAACTGCTTCATCACCCATCATATTGCTAACCATCACACCTTTCAGGAGCGCATTCTTGGGGGACAGCAGTGTATGGCTATATAGTCAATACCAGAGAAAGCATTTACCCTCTCTTGTCTTCTCCCATGCCTCTATTTTGTAATGTTCAGGGTCACAGACACCAGGCCAGCAAGAGCTGGCCTGTTTCATTACAAAAAATGGGCAGGTTGGAACAACATGAGAGAAGGCCACGTGTGTCCAGCACCTCAGCATCTGCCAAACAGGGCCATTCAAATACAGCAAATCTGTGCATTGGACAGCCTTCACAGCTAAGGCCTTTTCCAAACTATCCCATGTATGGCCATTGACAAAGATTGCAATCCTTGAACACCTTGTAGAGGGTCTTGTCATAGCACCTCTTCCAGTCCCTGTGGATACGCTTTTTTCTTCAGGTGTTTCATACCCAGGTTGGCTGAAAAACTTCTCTCTAATGTGGAGTTGAGCTGTGGTTAAAGGAATGAGATCCACCTGTAGAGTAGCTTCCAAGCTAAAAGAAAAATGAGGAGGAAGAGAAAACAAACAAAAAACCCCATACCAAACAAAACCAAACAAACAAAAAAACCCCACACCCCCTTCAAAAAAAGTAAACAAAGTAGATGAATTGTTATTAAGCAGTATGGCAACTGTGAATCACAGTAGGGCGGTGCAAAGCTCAGAAATCTATGTTGATCATCAGCCTGTGAGCATTTGCAAAGATGTGTTATGTATTGAGAGGATCAATCCTGCTGCAGAAGGATGTCAGGCAAACAAAACTAAACGTGGTATATTTAAGACCAGCAGAGATTTTTATTCAGAAGGAAACAACTTAAGATGTAAGATTTATATCCTGTCCCCACAACAACTTTTTACAGAGCTTTACACATCTGTTGTATATTAACCTTTAATCAGTAAAATGACTGCATTTCTGTTACCATACAGCCTTTGTTTCTTTTTCTAACGTTAACAGCACTCTGTTTTTGTAATTTTAATTATACTTTTTTCCTTTATTGCTAAAACTAATGACTGCTATTTTTGAGGTATACTTTTAGAAATAACAAACATCAATCCAACAGCTTTCCATTCCCTGGATTTCTTTAGGCTGGAGACAATAGAGTAGTTCAGCTCCCCATACATAGAAATTACTATGGTGGATGGACATACGACAGGGAAGAGTACATCTTCACGGTCCAATTCAATGTCACGTAGAGATTGAGGTTACCACTGGACTTTCCAGTAGGCAGACCATGTAAGCTCAGAGCGTTGCACTAACTTGCCATGCCAAAGAGGCAGTGCTACTATGGCTGTACGGCTTCTTGAACTCAGTTATCTTAACGTGTCTATGTGTGGCAGAGCACAGTACCATACAGGTAGTCACACTTCTGGCTCAGCAGAGTGCACCTCTTCAATGTAGAAAAAGCTCTTACCAGTCAGTGCCTGTTTCTGTTGGAGCTTACTGACAGGCTAAGTCCTAAAAGCTTTCCTCTCAGGAACATACTAAACCGACAATAACCATTTCCAGTGTGTCTCTTGTGCGGGCCTTATACACCAAGTATGCAGATATCTTCAATATATTGATGGTTCTTAAAACTAAGGGTTCTGTGTGAAGATTCTTCATTTTTCCTTGCCCTCTGTGGGAGGGAGGCTTTGCTAATAATTAAATAAAAGAACAAACAAATAAATATGCTAGTTTGAAAGTTGTTCTTCATCATTCTTAGCTCTAGTGAAAAATAAAGATGCTGAACATTCAGAACTGTAATTGCAAAGTTAACTTTCCTTGAGATTATCATGGGGAGTGCAGGAGGTAGAATTTAAGCAAACGTTTTATTTATGATTCATACATTAATGCTTACAAGCATTATTTATACAATGGCATTGGCACTATAATAAATGTTGGGTTTATCTTTTGTCACAGCTTTCCAATGAAAGCCTTCAAAAATAATGTTTTCATTAAAATACAAGTACAAGTTCATTTTTTAGAAGGTTCTCTTTATTAGATCATTTTAGGGAAAAATGGCCTCAGTCTTCTTCACCTCTAAGGTGTTTGTAATACAAAAACGAAAAAGCTGCAACCATATACAAGCAAGCTGAATTCCTCCTGGATTTTTTATTCCCTCTGCTTCTCAGTCCACACATAACTGTCATGCAGTCCTAATTCATGCAGCCTACTGATGAATTTTAGGGCAGAAACAGTTATGTTTATCTAAAATACTTCAGTAGTTCCCAACTATACTGATGTATATTTGGTTTTCTGTGAGAACATATATCATATTTCAGAGAGGTTATATCCTTCAAAATGAGGTTGCACCGATGTTTAAGGAGAGAGCATATCTAGAAGAATCATGTCTGGTGTATCCATAATACATTGGAAGTGTGAGTGGGTCTTAAAAAGAACAAAGGAAACATTCTATAGTCAGCACTTCTACTATTTAACGCTTATCCTAAAAAAATCTTGTTTTTAAATCAGAAACCCAGATCATTGTAATCCACTTCCACTGGCTTGCAGATGGGTTTTGTCAGCACTAAAACAAAAAATTGAACCCTGTAAGGATTGATTGATTGATTGATCGATTGGGTTCTTATGACCTGTGAAGGACAAAATTTGCATAGCCATTTACCATGTGAAGCAAAGTACTGAAAATGGGATGCTGCTATCGTAGTTCATTGTTTATTTTGGCATTAATTGAAACTAGCTACAGGAATAACTGTCTGCTGCTTTGTCAGAAAATTGGATTTTAAAAGGAAGGATATACTGTGAAGAGCAAATCAGATTAATAGGTTTGTGGCACTGAAGAAAATTATGCATGTTCAAGGATTTTATGCTAACATTTTGCAAACACTCGATAGCCTTCAAGAGAACAGTATTTTCTGCTACACTTCTTATACAGAGATAAAGTTGGTAGATGGAGAAAAATGGGCACTCCACAGCAAAAAGCTTAAGAAATCTTTAGATAAGGGGCCACCAACCGATGCCAATATTTAGTCATCTTTCTTGTTTGTACTTTTTCATTTAAAATTTAAAGTAGTTCTGTGATAAAGTTCATCTGACATCATTATGCAGATTACAACTACAAAAATATTTTTAAAGTAATCCGTTTTAAAATCTCAAGAAGAAAGTTAACACAGGTTCTTTGATGTAGAACAGGTAAGAAATGCAAAAACCTATTACTTCAAGAGAACTTTGTTGTGTGTCAAAATGACTACATAGCAATATAAACTAAGTCTTAAGGTGGTGGGTTTTTTTTTTCCTGAAGAATAAGAGTTTCCCTTTACTCCTCGTACTTTGTGCAATGCTAACAC
Source organism: Apaloderma vittatum (assembly GCF_000703405.1). Classification (NCBI taxonomy): domain Eukaryota; kingdom Metazoa; phylum Chordata; class Aves; order Trogoniformes; family Trogonidae; genus Apaloderma; species Apaloderma vittatum. The sequence goes on from NW_009724473.1 coordinate 19,417, forward strand.
ATCTTGGGAGGCAGATCACCAGTCCTTTTTTCTTCATCCTAGCTCCTTTCCCACTGTCCTGCTGTGTCTTTATAGTTCTGATTTTCAGGTAGACTTTTCATCATCTGATTCTGTGTTCTGGCTATTAATAGATGTTATCCTCTCTGCTTATCAGGGCATGAATGGGATTAGCTAAGGATATCTTCTCAGGTATTGTAGTAGAAGGAAATGCGGATCATTTGGCCAAGAAATTCTCTGTGAAAGCAGTGGTTGCACCTTGTATTCCAAGAAAAGCCTGCAAATGTTCATAGAAAGATACAGTATTTTTCAAAGATTAATTGATGAGCAATGTAACTCGTTCTTCATTTGACTTTCAGTCATTTTCTCCCTCCACTTCTCCCCCTTCTTAAGAACTATGAGAAACAGTAATATTATTTTAATCAATATGAGTTGCTAGAGATTCTGCTGAAGGCATTATTTTGTTAAAGACTGACATGGCCCAACTATGCAGTGGTTACCTAGAACTATGCCTTCTGTATTCTGAAGGCTTGAAGAGCCCTTGAAAGATTAAATAAAATGACTGCTAATAAGCAACAATTCAAACACTGAGACCTAGATATTCAGTGTTTCTGCCTCTTGTGGGATTAACTGTAATACCTCAAGCCATCTTTGCTAATTCTCCTTTGCTGGAAAATTTGATCTTCAGGTGGGTTTCCTTTCTCAGATTGTCTTTCTTTGATATGCCCTTGGGACCAGAAACAGCTGCTGTGATATGAACTGTCAGGCTGCTTAAGCGACTGCCTACACCGTTTGCTGCATCTTTATAAGTTTGCAGGCATCACCAGAGCTGAGGGAGCAGAATCAGCTGCAATAGTTAATATTTATCCAAAGCAGGGTGAGAGGATGATAATTATAGAAACATTCCAGACTTTCCTGAACAAATTTCCTCTTTTGTATCATGTGCAAACATGAGTCGAGTTAGACGTATAATTTTAGGGATGCCTTCAGGCTGAAATGACTCTGGACAAGTACACTTTTCTTAGCTTGCTCCAACCAGCCAGCTTAACCAAGGCAGTAAGGTAGCAGCAGCAAACACCTACACTATGCAACCAAGAACCATATAAACTTGTATTACAGTTGGCAAGACATGACTCCTTTTCCATGGTTCTTGTGTTGGCCCAGAGAAGTCTAACTCTTGCTTTCTCTGGTTTTGAGTCCACTCACAAAATAGCCTCTAATTACTCTCAATATTAAGAAATACTTAGAAAACTTATTTTCTTTCCATGGCAGTCATAGCTATCGCATTGTAGACTAAGCGATAAAAACCTGCATGTCTAAAAATATAATCAGCTTTTAAACCAAGGACTAGAAGAAAATAAGAATCAAGGTATATCTTATCCAGAAAGAATTCTTCCGTCAGAAGTAACAAAAATCTACAGCTCTTGCTTCCTGAAGTACTTGGGTTTTTTGGACTTGACATGGACATATACAAATCCTTTTTCTATTAGTTTCAGACACAATCCAACAAAAGCAGCAAAACCAACAAAGTAAAACTATTTGCTTCTCCTTAATCTGAAGTAATGGTGCATAAAATTATTGCAAATATAAAGTAACTAGCCTGATTACTGTAAATGAGGAGAAGGTTAAATAATGCTTTACTGTGTTCAAGGCAGTGCAGCTCTATCACTTGTCAGCATGCATACGTGCCTGTGAAAGGTACTGCACCCTTATAAAACAATCCATGGAATTACGTTCTACGAATATTTCACCTGGTTCCATGATACACTATTTATTTATAGACATCTTAAAGAATGTCTTTGGTCTACTTCTTAACTACCTCTAGAATCTTTTTATATCCAATATTTTATATAGATTTCAACAAGTAATCTATTACTTTGCAAGGACTTCCTATAATTATTGGTGCAATTTCACAATCTTAATTTATTTTTTTAGTGGTGAACCACTGAATCTGATACAGAAAACTAAGTATCAAAAGTACTGACAATAAAAATTAAGCATATGGAGGTTTGGTCAAGTGACTCTTTGGTTTAACATTTTTTCCTTGTTTGTTTGGTTTTGTTTTATTTTTAACACTGATTAGATTTGCATCACGTATATTTTTGCTGGATGTCTGGCAGAAAGAAATGTAGCAGAACTCAGTCTGAGTCAGTATAGAAAGGGAGGAATATATAGAATGACGAAGTTCAATTTTATTTTAAAACACTCTTCATGATGTACACAGTCTGCCCTTGAGTTGTGCTGAGCTCTTACATTCCCTGACTGTTTTTAAAATGAAAGGGTTTAGAGTTTTTTCCTCTGTAGTTATTCAGTGACCAAAATTACACATCAAATTGAAGCAATTATGCTTGTCTAACAATGTGTACGGTTTCTTTGAAAATTTTATTTACGTGTAAACAAATTACCATGTACTCTGCAGCTTTCACTGCATTTAAAAAGTACTTGGAGAATATTACTACAGTTACCAGTTAACACTGTAATTTCATCACATTACATGAATAGAAAACGAAGATTAACTTGGTACAATTAATCATAATTACTTTTAAATACTACATGCTAAATTATGATGTAGATAAAAGGGAAAGTAATTTTAATGAGAAACAATTCAAGATTCTGCTTCTTTTATTTAAAGAAATTTTAAGTATTCTTTAGAAGTGCAACTGTCTTTTCTTCTATTTATTTCCTTATTAATTGTGACTAGAGAAGTTAGAGACTACTCCAGGCTTACATTTTCTTCTTTTCCCCCTTTATCATTTATATGTTGCTTTGTAACTTCTGAAAGTATGCAATCCTGATTCACACAATTGTTGGTGACAATGATGTTGGTGAACCTCACTTTAGAAATAATAATTGCAAAAACTGGAAAACCCGCCTGGACGGGTTCCTTTGTGACCTACTGTAGGTGATCCTGCACTGGCAGAGGGATAGGACTAGATGATCTTCTGAGGTCCCTTCCAATCCCTAACATTCTCTAATTCTGTGATTATCTGCTTTAACTTAGCCAAAACCTCTTGTAATGACATAAATTGGTAACTGCTTTCTTGTGACAAAATATGATCCGCAATCTTCCATTTCAAAAAAACAAAATAATAAAAAATTAAAAATGCCTACCAGGTAAAGAAGGTAGAGAATATTAACTTTTTCCTTCCCTGAGGTCCTGTATCTGATAATACCAAGCAGGGAATGACAGTATATGTGTTTAACCTCTAGGAGCCTCACTGCGTACATCCCTTGAGACATTAATTCTTCAAAAGATTATCTAGCAACACCCAAGATAATCTGCCAAATAGAGCATCTTTGCCCCTTGAAGAGACGTATGTCTTCAAACTGCTTTTCCTGGTGGTTTGTCCTGATAGATTAATGGGTACGTTGAACACACAAAATTTGCTTGAATTGTCAGCAAGAAATTTGGTGGAAAATGCATTATATGATCATGGCTGTTTTTTAGCTTTCTCCCTCTTGCCAACTTCTTTAAGTTGGGAAAGATGCTCTTAAAAGCACTGGGAGATGCTCAAAATTAGGGGTGCAGAAAGTTCAACCCACCATCCAGGAGATGAGGTGATCATCTAGGTCATGACATGGATCATCCAGGTGATGACAAGGAGTTGAGGCGTAGTTGTTAATTTTAAAGAAATACAATTGCTTGTCATCTTAACATTTTGGATTTCATTAGGTTTCACTAGGGTAGCCTACAAGCCTGAGAGCCAGGGCACATAGCTGGCTCTGCATTTTCAGCTCCTCTAATACAAAGGTCCTGGTGTTTTCCAAGTCCCCAAATCTCAGAGGTTCTCTTTGTTTGGGCAAAGCAGATCCTTCTGTTAACAATCTGGTCAATACAGCCTTGTCTCTTTATATAAGAGTGGGTATGCAATTATCACAAAACCACTTCACGATCTGCAGCTCTTAATTCCCTGCTTCGTTCTTGACCCTTAGCTAATAGCCTTTGCTTGCCAAGAGTCTCCCCCAACCACATGACAAATGCCAGCTTTGTTTACTTAGGCAACTGTTGATTCTGGCCATAGCCTGTAAGGCATCTGTAGCTCTCTCTAAGCCCCAAATTCCAATACCAGACCTTAGGGATGTGTCAAAGTAATAGAGTCACAAGTAGCTCTGTATTTCCTCAGCAATGCATATGTAGCCTTTGAGGAATAGCTGAAAGTCTTCAGAAGCAAAAAGAAAGCAATAAAATGGGGGTAAGACGAAACAGAGCAAAATTAATCCTCCTTTAGGTTTCCAAGGGTGGGGACAGCAGCGCTATATTTGAAATGGGGTCTAGAGAGAAAAAGAGAAGCACATGGGATTAGCTATAAATTTCACAGTTATTCTGAGATGTTGTAATCTGCTGTTTGACCTGTGCCTCCTCCCCCTGCCTTATGAGGTTTAAGTAGTATTCTGAAAGACAGGGAGTGGGGAGGGAAGGTGGCTTAATGTCCCAAGCCCTAGGTTTGAAATACTTAGGCCATCTATATTTGCACACTTCCTAATCCTGATAAAGCCTGTTTAGCTATCCTCCTGGTGTCATATGGAGTTTAGAAATTTTTCAGGAGAGAGAGGGCTGATGGGGGGATCTCATCAATGCTTATAAAGGGTGGGTGTCAGGAAGATGGGGCCAGACTCTTTTCAAGTGGTGCCCAGTGACAGGACAAGGGGCAATGGTCATAAACTGGAAAATAGGAGGTTCAATTTACACATAAAAAAAAATAGTTCTCTATTGTGAGAGTGGCAGAGCACTGGAACAGGCTGTCCAGGGAGGTTGTGGAGTCTCCATCTCTGGAGACATTCAAAACCTGCCTGGACATGTTCCTGTGTGATCTACTCTAGGTGATCCTGCTATGGTAGGGGGGCTGGACTCGATGGTCTTCAGAGGTCCCTCCCAACCCCTGACATTCTCTGATTCTGTGAAAATTTTGGAAGTGAGACACTGCTTAATATGTATATACTCTTGGTAAAGTCCTTGGTGCTCCAAGTCAGATGACAAGTTCACTCACAGTAGGGCTTTGCAGGGACAGATTGTCCCTTTCCACAGGCGTAGCCATGGTGCACGGCAGAAGGTGGCTGGCTGTCCCCATAGCACTACACCAGCACCACTGGGAAACCACCCTCAGGTAAGAGCCAGATCATTCTGGGCCAACCTTGAATTACCGTGCTGTTTAAGATCAGCTGTGTATTCATAGACGACAAGTCAATTATTTTTAATCTGCGTTCAGATAGATTGAAGCCATGACAGTTTTTTAAGGACCTGAGAAGATTAGCAATGCTATTCCAGAAACCGGAGGATAATGCCCTCCTACGGCTCTGGGGCTGGGGTATTAACAGCTGTTGTGTAACCCTACGGTCCTTCACAGGACATGCATCCCTGTCCTCACCCAATGAAACCAGGCAACCTCCAGCAACTGCATATAGACTCACATTCTGAAGCAAACACATCTCCTAAAAAGAAAAATTATTTTCTCCTCAGGAGATCCAGTAACTAATGGACAAGTGAGATGGCGGGGCTTGGACCCTGTACAAGGGCAGTGGGGATTGGTGGTGCCCTCAGGGCCATGAGGACGAATTTTATATCATCAGCAAATTCTCCTTCTGGTTTTGGAGCCTTCTTGTGTCTTTGTTTTGTGAATCAAGCTGTTCCAGGCAGTTTAAAAATGCTACTCATCAGTGAAAGCAAAACAAGGTACAAAAACACAGCATCAAAAAGGGCACAAACACATGCAACCATAACACATCCTTAAGCTTCTAGTTCATCTGATCCAGGCATTAAGAGAAAAAAAAAAAAAGTATATTTTTATTAAGTCTACTGTGCTAAGTAGAAAGTCCAGAGGATTTTGGAGCTTGCAAAAGAAGTTTCAAGCCCATTTTTTTGGTGTCTCTCTGGCCTACTCCTCAAAGCCACATTAGAAGATTTCTGCCCACCTCTACTTTACACCACACTCAGAGGGGATGCCCTGTGAGCTCACCTCAGCTGGCTCTGCCCGTCCAGGCAGACTTTATCGTCCCTCCCAATGCTCATGGTACCCCAGTGCCATGTGCTTCAGCCAAGGAAGGCAGGGCCAGCACCATACAGACACACAGAAGATGAGCCTTCACACACAAGAAATGCATCCACCACCCAAATCCATCCAGTGTCCTAACCTGCCATATAACCAGGCTTTACCAGCATTAACTCCATTTAACAAAATTATTAGAAATTTCCTCTTTGGAATAAGAGAGTAAAGCACCAGAGTTTAAATTATTTATAGCTTCCATCACCAGTAATCAGTTCTTCTTATTACATAGTTGAGGGCTTTTTTAAATTTTATTGTTATTTATTTTATTATTTTTATGATAGCCCTTTGCTTGTGAATTACTAACTTCTTAATGAGCAACAGATACTTTACTGTGCATGCTGCACAGAGTGAAGTTTTACAGAGCCTGGAGACACATAAGGACTAACCTATATATTTGTATTGTGAATGATTACAGAACAGCAGATGGGTAAATCAGCATGGCAGTATCCTTTTAATAATATGTTTATTGTATTATTAACATGTTTATTGTATTTATTGCATTATTTATTGCACTCTCACAGGACCAGAGGATGATCTTCACAGGTTACTGTTATGATTTTTTTTCGTTATTTAATGTACTACTCCGAGGCTCTTGGATGCTACTATAAAAAATGCAACATTTCTCTTTATCTGTGAAAGCTCTGTATGTGTGTAACAAATTTGCCATAGCCTTCTGCATCACATAAAGATTTTCTTTTCTACCTACACTCTATGGGTTTTGATGTAGAAAGGAAAACCACTACATTTCTCATGATTGCTTTTGTGTGATGCTTCTGGTTCCACATCACATAGATAGACGCATCTGCCTTCTCAGTATTTCTGTTCCTGGTGCAGTGGCTCCTGCGGTTTACCTGTCACCAGTTGTCTTTGCATGTTTACAGAATGTGGCTGGGGCTTTCTTGGCAACTACAATGTGTTTTTCAGAGGTGGGAGTTTTTTGACCTTGGTCTTCAGGCCTTTCCTGCTTGGGCCAGGCCAAATGAACCACCAGACCAGAATTACATTAAGCTGATTATTACATTGTCCAAAGTTCTGATATTTTGTCAGAGCAATAACAGTGACACCAAGACATAAGAAGAAAGCAAACTACTGTTTTCCAAAATCCAAAGTGAAATGTAAGGGAGAAAGAAGAAAATTAATCTGGTCGTGGACATCCAGCAAGGCTAAAATTAATCTGTAGTTTCAATAAGCCGTAAGAAATGCAATAAAAAAGCAACAACATGAAACGCATCTAACCACATTCTTAACAGATATATCAAATCAAGATGATGACAATATAATCAGCAAAATAAACCTTGCCCTCCAGTGAAATACTTGATGAGATGCTTTTTGAAATAATACTTGCAAAATTAAAATTCAGGCTGGTGTGGTGTGCCAAAAAGGAGCATAAAGTTTATAGTACATGATGTGTCACATTTTGGTAAAGCATCTGCTTTTAATACTGGGCCTAACCTTGGTTGAAAACTACATGCAGTTACTGCCAAATTCCATTTAATCCCAAGCAGTGGTTGGATGGTGTCTTTGACTTTGCTGGGTTTGCTGATTGCAATTAGAGCAAATCCAGCAACCACAGCAGAACCTGCACAGAGCATCTGCAGGGCAACAGGCCGGCTGCACAAGTTACGCACACCCCACATCTGCATGTGCATTGCATCCAGCCTGTCTGAAACTTTGGATTTACCTCTTAGGTGCCACTCTGCTGAACTGCCTTGCAAAGACATCAAAATAAGCCCGACAAGTATGGCAGTGAGTCGTGTCACACCATTACAAGACTTGGCACAAATACAAACTGGGTTCAGAGTGGGT
>NW_009724474.1:0-44473 GCF_000703405.1 Apaloderma vittatum
TATATATAATATACTTTTATTCTGTGATGAAATCCTCTAAGTAGGCCACATTCAGTGATGAAAAACCCTGGAATAAGCTCAGTGAATAGAAGGTAGGTGTTCTAAAGCATCTCTACATAAAAAAGTTTGGGTAAGGTACAAAATCAACATAATGAATAAAAGTAGAAGGAGAAGCAGGTATGATAACCCTTTGTCTTCAACAGATTGCTAATAAATAACATGGGCATAATATTAACAACCTACGTTACGGAAAAAATGGTGCAGATCAATTAACTTGCATTTCTAAAGCACCTTAGGGACCTCAGAAAAGTGGGATTTGTTACGTAAAGTGCTGTGTTTGGGAATTACTAAACAAGTATAAATGATAATAGAGAGCTTGGCAGTGGTTAGCTACTCCAGGGAGTCCTCCATCCTTGCCATTTGGATACTGAAAACGAGGCCTGTAAATGGAAGCAAATGAACACACTTGTAATAGAAGAGGAAAATGCATCTGGTAATGAGCCAGCAAAGTCTCAGCAAAGCCAAGGGGAGCAGTGATGTGCAGCCAGCGACTGCTGTAACAGGGCTGGAAAATTGGCCTCATACTATGCCAGGAGGAACCAACTCTCTGGAGCTGCCGTGGGCCCCTGAAAAAGGACAGTGTCGCTGAGTAATTAATAGAGGTAGCTTTCATTCCACATGGGAGATTTGGGCTGGTGAGGGAAGCTTTCTGAGTCCCCAGAAGTCCTCTGGCGGTAAAATCTGCCAAAAAGAGATTCTGCAAGCCCTTGCTGGAGGTAACTTGTTGTCTGAGACTATTTCCTCTGTCCACCAAGGTCTTGAGCATATTCCGCATCCTTTGTCCACGCGGGCTTGGGAACCTAACTCTGAAATAGGTATGCAGAGTGAACTTGCCTTTTCTGTTATTCTTCAATAAGATAAGCCAAACAAAGGTAAGAAAGCCTAACGCAAACAGAGCAACCACACTGCACCTTCCTCACTCTTCATTATCAATGCGTTCACTTGATATAGCCACTCCTCAGCATCAGCTGTCCCTCAGCCCCACAGGAAAACGGCAGTCCGTCGCTTTGACTTGCCTGGGCGGGCTGTCCTCGCTGGCCACCCTCACTCCAGTGGTGAAGCGCCACCTTTCCCAGGACAAGCTGCAGACTGTCCTAATGATTTGCTGGTTCATAAAAAATACATGTGCCCAGAAAAGCCCTTCAAGCATGGCTTTAGCAAACTGTGAGTAAAAATGACAATTTCCAGCATACTGTCATTTGCTTTCCAGCCCAGAAGACATCAGACCACCAGCCCATCACTCACCACATAGCAGAAGGTCATCTCCCATGTTCCTGCCTCCTTGTTTCCACTCTGTGCTACGCAAGGTCTACCAGCAGTTGGCTTACCCATGGTCACAGAGTGGCATTGGTGCATTTGAGGTGGCCCTAGTTTGTTGCATCGTGCAATTAGGTTTTATATCTTATATAAGAAAAATAAAATAAAGAGGAAGACTAGTAGGTACTACCTATAGTCCCCTCTCCAAACTATAGTTTTTTGGGAGAGTTAATCCATCTAGTTTGCCTTCCAGGCTGTGAGGAAGGCTCAGGGCAAGTACCCCAGCACTGCCCAAGCTCCAAAACCAAACGGTCAGCCTGGTGACTGAGAACACACAGGATGAAAAATCAAGACTTCGTGAACCACCTGGCTCTTCTCTGCACTCCCTGTGTTACTGCAGGGCCTGCCCTTCACAGGCATGCAGTGTGAAGGAAGTTGGCATCTCCACCACACAGCTCTTTTTCACCAGAAGCTTCTGGTTTTTTAACAAAGAACAGTCACAGACCATCCACGTCCTTTCTGCCTGTCCTTCTCCTAACACCCTTCTCTTCTGGAGAGCTAAGATTCTATATTGCCAAGTTGAAAAAGCCTGAAGGTCTAGTAGAAACAAGAAGAAACCCACACAGCTAAGCCTCTGCCAAGTTTCCCTGTTGTGAAACCTCCCTCTGCAATGCCACGTTCCACCGTGCTGGGCCACTCAGTTCAGATATATGCATCTAGACAAGACCTTTGCTCTTGTCTCCTTGGAGCTACAGCCCTCTTTCTCTCTCCTCCTTTTTTTTCATTTGATTCATCAGCAAAAAACAACTCTGTGTTTATTTGTTGTGTGCATCATTTCTTCCAGGAGCAGCAGCTTGGATATCTTCCTCAGGCACCACCAGCCATCAAAGATGTTTCTGTTCCCCCTCAATACTTCTCAGCTGCCTAGTCCTTTTAGAGATGCTGAGAAATCAAATGTGCCCCCTCCACATTGCCCTTTCAGTACTGGAATTGGCCCAGAAATCTTCTTTTTTTTTTCCCCTCAAAATTCCCTGTTAGAAAAATTTTTGACCAACTGTTTAAGAGCACCTTAAAAAAAGAAATATTTTCTTTAGACACCTTCTGTTCATGGAGGAGAGGGGCTTGCAAATTAAAAACTTCTGTTCCCTTTTATCCAGCACCTGGGACATGAAGGGAACAAGCAGTGAGAGAAGAGGTTTTTATTTGTCTCCAGGGAAAGAAAGTAGCGGACTGGGGTTAAAAATGGGGGAGGAAGGACACAAGTGAGCAAAGGCAAAAACAAAGCTATTTTGCATGGGTTTACATTAATTTTCTTTTAATAGACAAACACGGCATTTCCACATAAGTTTTGTTTCAGAAGCTTTTCATAAGAGCAGTCACATTTCTGTGACACTACCTGTAAAGAGTTTTTTTTCTTTTCCAATTATTTATAGCTACTTTATTTATTTGTGTTATAGCAGGTTAGTTTGCTATGCTCAATTAAGCTGGCTTACGGCTTTGCTCTTTTGGTTTTAACAGCTGTAGCATCAACTGATTTAGAAAGCAATTTAGAAGGTGAGGGAAAAAGAAGGAAGTTACAGCCTAACAGGAATCACATAGAATCACAGAATGTCAGGGGTTGGAAGGGACCTTGAAAGATCATCTCGTCCAACCTCCCTGCCAGAGCAGGATCTCCTACAGAAATGAAGCCAAATAGAGGAAAGAAGCCAAATAAACTCTCTAATATCCACCCACAAATATGAGAATATACACATAAATATGAGAACATTCTTCCTTTCCACATCCCTGCTATAAAATGGAAATATTCTTTCCTATCAACTATTGACCATAAAAGGTGCACTTTGGGTTCAGGTTTCTTGCTTTTTCTGAAGGATTAGCAGGACAGCATCCTTTTGCTTCACCACATCCACCCGTGTACCAGACCTCTGGCAGAGCACTCATTTTTCTGATTCAGAAGAAATTTTCCACCATAATTACAAGATGTTTTTCTCCATTAGAAAGATATACGAGTATGACCAGTTCCAGACACATTGGCTTTTACTTTTATGCTTAAACAAGTACAGCTATACAAGTTCCACACAGCAATATAAATCGCCTTGTGGCCAGCCATCCTCTGAAGTTTGGTGTACAACTCACCACTACCTTTTGAGACCCAGACATATGTTTTAGACTTTGGCCAGCTTTAAAAAAAAACATTAAGGCACATGGGAAGAGGGCTGCTAGGTCAATGTGTGCTAAGCTGCTTCTGTTGTTGTTAAAGTTCATATATCTACTTCTTTCCTTTGCAGTAACAATTTGGAACTTGCCTGTCCCAAAATATTAATCTCATGTTGATCTATCTCTTGCAGGGTTTTTGTTCTTTGGGGCAGTGCTGCCACTCGTGTGCTTCCCAGAAAGAAATCAGTGGCCATAAGCAAGGACCCTGGTTTGGTCTATGAACTATCAGACACTGCCCTCATGTCTGTGCGTGGTCAGGACTGAGGTAAGGAGGGAAACTTAATCTGCATTTCCTTCTCAAAAAGACTGCTTTGTCATAAGATATCTTTGCCTATTTGAATTGATTACAGTGTGGCGGAAAAAAGGGATATCAATGCTGACGTAATTTTGACCTCACAGCAAAGAGGTCAGAAATCTCAGTCAGAAAACTCATGTATTTAATGCAGCGGAAATATTCCCTGTGGGATATGAACCACACCAGGAAAAAAAAAAGTGCTTTGGCAACACCTAGCTAACATGGTTAAAATGTTTTTAAACTAAATAGTTGGTTATTAACGGAACTACCGAAAACAAGGTCCACCTCAAGGCAGTGAGTATCTTTAGGAATCTTTAAATAAGGCAATAACTCCATTCAATTACAAATGCTTCTGTCCTTTCTGGGTACTAAAGTGCAAATCTCTCCTATCTGAATCATAGAATCATAGACTGGCCTAGGGTGGAAGGGACTTTAGAGATCATTTAATCCAACCTCCCTGTCATGGGCAGGGACACCTCTCAACTAGATTAGGCAACATTTAGGGACTGACCGGGGATCGAACCCGCGACCTTGGTGTTATCAGCACCACACTCTAACTGACTGAGCTAACCAGAATCTTCTCTCTCTCCTTCTGATCTAGGAAAGAAAAGTTGCAGAGCAACTTCCAGCAGTGAAGAAGAAAAATATTCTTGGAAAAATAATAATAACACACAGCCAAGCCCTAAAACTAGGGATAAATCTAAAAAAGGCCAATTCTAGTCAAACTACCTGTTGCTGATCCAAGGCATGAATTGATAGACAGCAAAATCTTGGGCTTTTTATGGAGGTGGTGCCAACGCTCAAACAAGCAGTACAGTGGGTGTTGGTCTCTTCTCCCAAGAAAATAGCAATAGGATGAGAGGAAATGGACTTAAGTTGCACTAGGGGAGGTTTAGATTGGATATTAAGAGAAATTTCTTTACTGAAAAAGTGAGGAGGCATTGGAAGAGGCTTCCCAAGGAACGTGTGGAGGCACCATCCCTGAAGGTGTTAAAAAAACATGTAGACGTGGCACTTTGGGACATAGTTTAGTAGTCATGGTAGTGTTGGGTTGACGGTTGGACTTGATGAACTTGGATGTCTTTTCCAACCTTAATGATTCTATGAACAGCTGTATAATGTACTCGTGACGAGGCAAGTAGCTGAAGCTGCAGGCTGTCCTGTTCCTCATGCCATGTGTGCCAGAGCCCAAGGTGAATTTCACTTGAAGGACTTACATCAGACAGGAACAACTTTGGTTGCCGTACTCTTGCAAAGATTGGCATACACACAGCTCCAGGGCTAAGCAAAAGGACCTGAGAGTGGACCCTATGCCCAGTATGGATTCCAGCACATCTACATCCTTCCACCAAGTTCTTTTATGTAGCATTACCAGAGGATTGTTGCTTAAAAAAGAAATTCTCAGGAAGTCCTTTCACATCATCACATCATGTCTGAGCACCTGTAGTGGTGTCCAATACTGGAAAGTTTGAATTATCATACCAAGACTAGCATCCATTAATTGCACAGTGCATACCAAGCTGGGTTGCTGAACTACAAAAAAACTAACTAATCCCTCACCGCTGTCTTCTTGATTTATGGAATATTTCTATGCTACTTCACTCCCCAGTGTGAATGCTAAAACACAGCTTTTCGTTTTAGCCTTTTAAATCTTAGCTCCTCAGTACCAACAAGACACAAAACCTAAGCCTTTCATCTGTAAAGTGTTCCTTAGTAAAGCAGCAAGCTACAAGGCTACCACTGTCCGTCTTGTATGATTTTTTGATGATTAACTACCTTCAGATTATTTAGAAAGCTGTTTCATTTACCAAGTCCGTTTCACCCCAGCAAAGAAACATTAAGAGAGAGACAGGATGAAAGCAGAGGCAGAGAAACCCCTCTCGTAGAAGCAGCACAGCACCTCAGGTTGAAATAGCTCTGAGGGAGGGACAGTTCTCCCTCTAAAGTACTGACAGAGGCAAGAAGGAGGCAAGATGCCTCCCTTTGGCCTCACAAAAGCTTTGGAAACATTTCAGGGTGACAGCAGCAATGTCAGAGAATCCTCTGCTTGCATCCCTGCTTCCCATTTATAAAAATAAAATAAAACAAAAAAATCCTCATTAGAGGGCACCAAGCCAAATCAACCATAAAAATACATCCTCATAGGAAGATAAATATAAAATTAAACTCACAGCAATTGGATTACTAGAGCTGTCAAATCACAGAAAGAATAATTTCAGCGAGGAACAAACCTCCAGCTATTAGTTAATTTTCCAGCGCACTAAGTCAAGCTATTTGATGATGGATTTTGCCATGTTTGGTTATCAGTCAGCGAAAACCAACTCCTTTCCTTGTAAATTACTGGTTGTCCACAGTCATTTCCCCAAAGATAATGCAAGCAGAACTTCCATAAACTGTTTGCTTCAGCTCCCGGATAGACAATTAAATCTTAAGCCATTAATACTGGATTTGCTTCTGCGCTTGGATGAGAGGAAATCCGAGATACCAGAAAGTAATAAGGAAATATCCTTGTTCGTGCTCAAATACCCTTTGCTACATGCAAATACGGCTAAGTATGTGAAGACGCCGCCGTTGAAAAGTCAGCACAAATGCCTGCAGTTAATCAAAAATAGCTTATGGCAAAATTGAAGTGAACATTTCACGCTGCTACTAGGATTGCAAAAGAGTGTTTCTTGATTGGACTGGCTCCAGGCCAACAACAAATGGATTTTCTAGAGCCTCCAAGTTTATAACAGATTTTGTTCCAGAGGAAAGTTGTGAGTCGGAGGTGGGATCGCCTCCAACGCGCGTGTCCATAGCTCTCCCCATAGCAGGTGAGTACCCAGGTGCCCAAACTCATCCCGCCCTCGCTGCCATTTGCATCCCACGGTGGAGTCTGTCACCCTCACAAGCACCTAGCGGCCATCCTGCTCGGCCTGGGAGCTGCTCTGGCAGGCAGCCAGGCAACACCCCCGGGAACTGCAGACTACACAGTTTGAAACGGATTTTCCAAAATGCTCTAATTCGGCTTAACTCCCACTGAATTCACAGTTAAGTTAATGGTGGGCGTCTTGAAAAGAAAAAAAAAATCCACCACATCCACCGCACCCAGAAAGCACAGGCATTGCCCCAGCACAGGTTCCACCTCTCCTTCCACATGGTCACCTCTAAGAAACTTACTGTCCTTCTGCCCTCAATACCGTGTGGCCACTTACTCCTATGCAAAGCTGTCTGTGTATTACCACTGTCACGTGCTGGCAGCATTTCATGCCGTTTCTCTAAGAACAAACTCACAAGGAACAAGGCAGCAAGAAGTCAAAGAATAGAGAATTTTCCAGTACACTCAGCACCGTTAGTTGCTGATCAATTCTGAGATGCTTAACTACCAATCTATTAAAAAATGTCTTTATATTAGTTGCTGATATAATTTCTCCAGATAATGTTGTGACCACATAATCTAAGTGCCGGTGAGTGTGTATATATATATATATATGTGTGTGTGTGTGTGTTAGGGCCCCAGCAAAGATTTGTGTGAGGCCAACATTCCCAGGCTCTGCACTAGCAGAAGTACAAGATTAAGACCTTAGTGGCTGGTCTGACATTAAAGTATCTGACATTAAACCAGTCTGTGCTCAGTCTGCTGGCCACTATACACATTCCTCTAAGAAACTCAAATTTAAATGTTCCTAAGCATCCAGCTTGTTCCTGCTGGTTTGAGATGTGGGTGGGTTTCCTGCCTGTATCACTGTGTCCTTCTGCAGTCACCATCTGCATTGAAGGTAAGACATGAAGAACTGTGACACTGCTGAGAAAATACAAATTTTCCCTGGGCACCTGCCAGCTTCCCCTCCAGTCCCAACTTAATCTCTTCCTTCTCCAGGCTACCCATGCCCACTTACTCTGCTCCTCCAGGTAACACATTCCCCTGATGTGTCTTGCAGCCCTTAAGTCCACCTACCCCTCTGCCCTGCCATGATTCACATCCATCATGAGGTCTTTGCTGCTCCTCACAGAGATCATCTCCCTTGTCCCACACAGCGGTAGACTCCAGGCAGGTTTCAGCCTCCCTGAAAACCCTAAGAGATGGCAATGACTGTGGCAAAAAGGTACAGAAATTGGCAGTCCCCTTGCCCCACTGAGGGTACTGGCAGCCCCACTGGTGATAACAAGAAACAGCATTCAGGCTGAGCTAGAGAAAAACAGCAAATCATGATTAATAACAAAGTCATGATAAAACCATGCCAGCTGGCAACAGCTTCGTCTGTCGGCGGGTTGGATTTGCAGGGAGGGAACCTGCTGTCGTCTGCATCTTGAAAAATTCAGAGGCCTGCAGGAATTTTGTATAGTGAGGATGCCAGCACACCTCCTCCTTCCCCCACCCTTATCCTTGCCAACAGAAGTTTTACTTTGCACCTGCAGACAAGTCACAGCATCTGACACAGTGCTGGACACTGCTTTGGCCAAGGTAGTCATCGGGCTAGTGGTCTACAGAAGGGAAAATATGAGGTTTGAGGGCTCACACTGGAGGATTCAGTAATGTTACTGACTCTCATTCGCTGAGTTTGGCACAGATGGGTCCACAGAAGACACACCTTGGCAAATGGATTTTGCATGTAAGATGTGCAACAAGGGAATTAAATGTGAAACATGCATAGTGATTCACAGCTAAAACATGATATTTTTTTAAGATAAAGTCCATTTTAAAGACATCACCACCCCTCGGATTCACATACAATCACAGTCTGCAGGACTCTGAGCTCCTCAGGTATCAGTTGTGACCTGGTCTTTGGCATGCTCAGTTATTAGGTCAGCTTAATAGCAAACAGGTAACTTCACAGTAATTTCAGATTGTTGCCTATCCAACAAAACTAGAAGAGTGTTGCGAGAGTAAGTTGCTCGGATCTGAAGCCTTGACCTGCTTGTTGAGCATACCAGACCAGTCCAGGTGACAGCCAGCTCAACTAAATACTTTTGCCTGGGTTAGACCACACCTGGATTACACTACAACATTTTTGAGAAACAGTTACAGAGAAGACAGAAGCATGCAACAACATAGAGAAGGAGACCTGAAGAAGCCAGTCTTTCCTAGGATCACTTTGCAACATGATCACAGTTAAGATGATCAAGTTGTACACATATCTTTATTAATACTTTAATAATATCTTTAATATCTTTATTAATAATATCTTTATTAATACTTTAATAATATCTTTAATATCTTTATTAATACTTTAATATCCATGTTTGTGTATGCTCCATCCGTATTGCTAAGATTATCTTTGGTTTATTGAATCTAGCTGGTACCAAACATAATAGACTGTTCTATGTAGATGTTAACAGTTTGTACAAACTGTACTTTTTCTGCAATTAATTTTGAGATTTGCATGCTTCTCCCATTCCAAAATAAAGGAATTATTTCACAAAGTATATTAAAAAGAGAATGAAAAGCTATTTTTGTACCAACTGGAAGGAGATTGTGGCTTTGGAATATGAATCAATTTCATGGATTTCAGATTGCTTTTTGTACTCATACATTTGAGACTCCTTTACCCACCTCCGCTTAAAAGAATAAGTAGGAACACAACTTTACCAATTTTTTTTATTATTATTTAAGAAACTTTTGGTATAGCAGATGACATAAAATGTGTTAGCTGCCTACTTCTGCAGAGATGCGCAGTGAACTTCTGTAACATACTATGAGCTGAATTAAATTGTCTGCCAAAAGCAGGCAAACTTTTCTAGACAATCTGTTATTTGACACACTGCAACCAGTAAAGCCTGTTGTACCATCTGCTCTGCATAAAGTGCATGGTACATGTTTTACATGGTTTCTAAACTTAGCAGTGAGCCAGAGTCAACATTTTTACAGTGGGGATCCCCTGTAAGAAATTCTATCAACAGCTCTTGCCCTTTTGGCTTCATGTCCAAGATGGTAGAAAATCCCATTCCCTCCAGACTTCATCGCCCTTCCGGGCAGATGCTGCACTGTCAGGAGAACCAAGAGTCTTTTCAAAGTGTGTCTTGCTTTTGATCTCATGAGTAACTTCAAGGATGAAGAAAGCACCAAGACCAAACCCATGGTTCTTCAAGATTCGTAACACTACCAGGATTCAAGCTTCCAGGTGTTTTTGTGCAGAAATCGCATGCTTACATTTCTCTTACCCAAGATACACTAATTGGGGAGAGTCTTGGTGTGAGAGCTGTATTCCTCTTGCCTCTGCTGTAATTGTCCCAAAGCTGAATTCCAAGATTTGCCTTAGGAGATATCCAGTCTTCTGTCACTGTTTGCTGTTGCTGAAGGCCACCATCGTGACAATATTTCTTGCACACAAGTATGTGCGCAAAACTTGCAGAGTGCACACTGAGCAAACCAGAGGCGTCACAGCTATGAGGTACGTTCCACATGTTTGCCTCCTTGTTTGCCTTCTAAACATCCTGTGCCTTGTTTCTGCTCTGGAATAGCCTCCTTTTTTTGATGGTGCTCTTGTAAAAGAAAAAACTTAAGTGCTCTGTAGCAGGATGGGGTTTTTTTTCCTGGAATTGGTTGAAACACTATTTTTACTTTTAATCTATATCTTTCAATTTTTTTCTACACGTACCTCATTCTGCTTGCACATCGCAAACTGGACACATCCAGGAAAAGATACACTGCTACACACAGCAATACAGCAGAGGGTACGTTTCCACCAGTGCCAACTTGGAGACTAGTATTCAGAAATCCCCCACATGACCACAAAAAAGTCCCGCTGAACAACAGCACCAGAGAAGTCAGATCTGCTGATGTTCTCAAACATTCAGAAATTTTCAAAACCGCCCTATTCAACATTTTCCTACCCAAAAATGGACACATCCAGAAAAGCTACACACATCCTAGCTGCCTTGCATGAAAAGGTAAAATGGGGATGGAAAATTAGCTCATTAGTGTGATCTGGATGTAATTTTGCATCCCTGACATACTGGGTCAGTAAAAATGCTCATTTGTGTCTTCAATTTTTTTATGTTGGAGGAAGGACAAAGGAATTCTTCTTGCATACCACTGAGAAACATTTTAAATTCTTAAACACAGCAGCCAGCTGGTGTTTCCAGATTTTTTTTTTCACAGCTTTTTTGCATTGCAAATACAGCTTCTCTGGAAGACACTTTCCCAGTGACACTCCAGCAGCTCTGAGCAAGGAGAGGGGAAGGAGCAGGCGCTGCGAGAAGGCAGCTGTTTGACCAGCTGGACCAGCAGTACAAGCGGAGCACATGAGGGAAGAAAACTGGGGGGAGCAGGGAGTCAGAATATCAAAGTACTGAAATACACAGAGAGAAGAACACATAGAAAAGTCACATGCTAGGAAGAGGCTGTAAACTAAGGTCAGTTCATTTTTTTGCATATTTTTACTCAGTAGGTCTGTAGAAAAGACTAACAAAATACATATATTTTTATGACAATGTCACAACTTAATCTGGTCCAAATGACCTAAACTCTTTCCTATTTCATAACAGAATTTCTTTCTTGAGATTCGTCTAAGGTCATATCATATGCTTGCAATAGCATTTCTACTAAAAACACCCACGACAAGAACTACTTTGAAACTTGTGGCTTTTTTTACCCTACACATTTTATTTTTCCTGGCTTTTGGTCCCTAAAAGCCTGACTATTGCTGTGCTTACAGACTTTGAAATACTTACTGTGTTCTCTGGCCCAGGGCTGGCAATTGGATTGTGCAACAGGTGGTCCTGTAAGACATCCAAGCCCATGGACAAAGTGGCCCCCATCAAACCCCTTTGGTGAAAGTATACTCTGCAGTTTAGGATGCTGAGACACAGACTGCCCTGAAAGTAAAACTGAATGTGGTGGTTGGTATTTCCCAGTGGGAAAACTGGTCTTTAGACAGAAAAAAAGGGAAGGAGGAGTTAAGTGGGAAAAAGATGGAAAAAGAACACAGTTGTGTTATGCCATAGGCATTTCAGTACATGTATTTCTACTTCCCATTTACCATCATGGGCACCACGCCACAATCAGGTTCCATTTCCCAAAAAAAAAAAAAAAAAAGCCACCACACTGCTGTGGAGCACATGCTCCACATAGCATGAGGACAAGCCCAGCATAGACTGCAGCTCTCTACAGGAGATGAAGCCTTATGGGCACCAGGAATACAGGTGCTTGGGGCAGCATTAAGCACCTGAACTGCAATTCCCCAGCATTTCACAACGGCAAGATTTTAGTACCTAAATTTAGGTAGTTCTCATTCCAAGCATCCAGCCATTGTTCCACAGATAAAATGAATGAGGTTTTGACCAGTCTCCTCCCTTCTCCTCTAATATTTACCTGTTATTTCATATTATTTTATTGGCTTCTTGCTGAGGTATGTGAAATTCGTTAAGTACAGACTGAGAAAGGGCATCAATGGATAAAATCCTTAAAAACATCAATTTTAGCCAATGTCTGGGAGCAGAATGCTTTAGGGGACTCCGGTTGTAATGGCACAACATGGTGTGGAAAGGGTTAGAACTCTGGAGGTTTTAAGGGGAAAATTCAATAGCAAAGGTACCCTGATGTACTTTGTTCAGGTAAAAATGCCAAAGAAATAGAAGTGGTTTGTTATGCATTTTTTTCCTTTCAATATTCCATAAAGTTAAATTGGCTGATGGAGAGGACGGGGGTGACAGGGACTTTCCAGTCGACAGTACTGCCCTCTGGATTTCACTATCTTTATTGCCAAAACTCACCTCTCCATTTATTATTCTCTGTGTCCTGCTCACCTTGTCACCATCCTAGAAAATTTTGAGTAGCACAGGAAACCAATCCATCCCCAGAGCAAGCAAAAGGGCTCATATATGCTATTCTGTTACCTCCAAAGTAACACTTTCACTTCTCCTTTATTGTAATATTAATTGACTGAAAAAAAAAATCATTTGTGTGAAAACTGACAATGGCTTTTATTCTTTGGGGAAATTTTAGCAGCCTGTAAGAGAAAGAACAGCAAGATCCCTTCACACACACATGTCCTTGAAGCTCATGGAGAGGAAGAATTTGAATTAGCTGCCTTCATGGTTTGAAAGTCTAATTGCCAAAGAGACTTTTGGAAGCTACTGTCAGGATATCTCCCTGCAAGAAGCAACACAATAGAAAACACAGGAAAAGAATAAGAGAAATGGAAAAAAATATAATAAAGAAAACAGACACTAAGGAAAGGCGCACCCCTAAAGGAGTATAGGTGCTTTCAAGACATTTGGGGGCTGCCAGCATTTTCCCTCTAGAGTTTACCTCCCTTGTTCCCCAGAAAGCAAAACTGCAAGGTCCTGGCTAGAGCGCTGCAGCCACACAAGGACATGAAAAAACCAGCAACGTAATCCTACACAAGGTAGCTCCTGAGGAGGAGAAGAGGTTTTGACAGCAGGGAATGGTCCCATTTGCGTTCCCAGGCTTTGCAGCCAGTAACTTTCTCGGTCCCTATAACTAAAATTTTTGCTGCCTTGCCCCAAAGCCACTGTGCCACTTGCCTTTGGGACGAGGATAACAGGAGAAGCTCCTGTAGGGCTCTTCTCTGGCTCAGAAATTCTTAAATCATTTACCAGTTATTTAAAAGATAAACAGAATGCATGTTCTTCCTTGGAAACAGAGTAAGACACGGTCAGTCAATGACTCTGTTGGGAAAGTGACTGGTCATCGCAGTTAAACTTGCATCCCTAGCTACACAGCATGATAAATAACCCCAACATTGTAACAGTCCACTACACTTTTCCAACACAAAGAGTTTACTATCCAAGATTTCAACATGAAAATTGTAAACTTAATTCTATGTCAGTGAACAAACTCATATAGCAAGCTTTGTTTATTCAAAATATCGTAGTTAATTTCCCAGGTTAAATAGTAAGCAGCTTTGTTTTTCAGTAACTTACATTTAAAAAGAAAAGGGAAAGCTATCTTGATATATGGCAAAAGTAACACCTGCTAACAATAATATATATTTCTTTTTTCCCAGTTTGATACTGTCAAAATATTCTTTTTAGTTCTGTCACTTTATATTTACCGTTAAAACTATGCCAAGTCTGTGACTACATCTCAAATAAAAATAGTGCACTTGTATATTCTACACCAATTTATGGAGGGGTGCCTGTATGATGGATTAGTAAAATTCTGTAGCGTGTTTTAGGAATCAAACACAGGCTCTTTATCAAAGTGTTCAGAGATACCAAGTGTGTTAGAAATTGGCTCACAGCATAAAAAAAACCTCAGATTTAAACATTTGGGTTTGGGCTCTCTATAACTGTGATTCAAGCACATTAGCTGTCTGTCATTTTTTCCGCTGTATGTTTTCAAAAGAATTGCTTGTTTGTAATAGGTTTAGGCAAGCTGGTGTTGGGAAGGGAATTGATCCCTTCATTCAAATAGAAAGAATTAGACTTTCCCTGCCAGGAGTCTGCAGAAGTGCAAGCATCAGATTTACTTATGAATGGATCACAAAACCAAGAACACGCAGAGTAAAATCGAGCACTAACAACCATCTGACCAAGGCAGCACCATCTAATCCCACCATCACTGACTCTTCTACAGCCTCTAGGTTATGCCTAAAGTCATGCACTGGAAGTGACTTGTGGTCACCAGGGAAGAGGTGCATGTTGGCTTGCTCAGTGGAAAAGGCCACGCTGCCACCATATCAGCACCAAACATCCTCCTGTCCCCCGGCCCCTGCTCTCCAGAAGCCACATCCTGGTTTTATCTGCTCAATAATAATTTACTCTATAACCACTTGCCACATTCCAGCAATGACAGCAGGGATCTGTGAAGGAAGAACAAACTCCTCGTGTCTCCCAGTCAATCTTTTGAAGCCTGGTAAGGAATAAAGAAAACTATCTATGGAGACTTGCACATGAAAAAACAAGCATTCTTTGCTTAAATCATTCACAACAGCACGCAGCTCTAAGGTGCTGGTAAGCAAGTGGATCTTCTTGTAGCTCATTGGCACCACACATTGGATTTTTCTCTGTAAAAACATAACGAGGTAATTATCGGTGCTAAAAGATTTAGGCTCAGGGCAGTTGCAGAGCACTTTCCTCCAGCAGCTGTGCAATATTACCATTTTGAAAGGCAGGACTTGAAGACTTATCAGCATTGCCATCTAAGGATCTTCCTTAGGCCATGTGATCCAGATGTAGGCACAACAAATTCTCATCTGTAAATGTCAGCACTAGCACTAAGCAAGCTTTGGTTTCCCCTTAACACACAGATGGAGGATCAGAACTGAGATCAAATGTTAGAGTCACTGACGACGGGAAATTAAATCAGTTTAGATGGAAGCCAAAATAATGGCAAAACACTTTATTTTTTTAATTAGATCTCAAGTTTTATGCAACACAAACGTGACTTAATTTGAAGGTCAAAAGAGTAGATGGCGGTTTTGAAGGAGTTCTGATTTAAAACTCAGGAGAAAGACCGAGGGTGAGGGCTAACATAAATTGTGGTCAGCCTCACTGCATCCAGAGGGAGCTCCTGGGATGCTTGGGGACAGTCGCTGGACAAATTCAGCTAAGAGAGTCTCTGAAGAGCCTCTGCAGCACAAGTATGCTACCAAAAGCAGCAGAAGCTGAGAGTTTCACTGAGCCTGCCCATGACAGCCTCTACTTCCACCAGCTGCAGAGGAAGCTGGCATCTACCCACGTCTTACGGGAGAGAGCACACGGTTGTCTTAGTCACTCCCACAACATTCTCAACACAGGAATCAGCATTCGCCCCAGTCAGACATTACATTAGGGCTGCTAAAGGCTCAAGCTGGCCACAGTTTGGCGCTAGCTTAGCAAGGAAATAAGGGCATCTTTCTACAGCTCTGCAGGAGACCCCTCTGTCACTGCACAGTCTCATGCCGGCATGTTATTCTGGGTCCTTCTGCCATATTCGAGCGGGAAATTGGTGAAACTTTTATCAAGCACTTGATAAGGTCAAATTTCATTTCAGCTACCTATTCATTTCGTGCCCAGTCCACATCCTCCAGTGTGACAAAAGCTTATGACCTCTGTAAAGAAGGTTCTGAACTTGAGCTTCAAGTGTGTCTGCAGTCATCCCAGAGATGCCTCAGTGGGTCTTTCACCTCTCTTGTTTCCAGAGTGAATCAGAAGCAGGGAAGTGGGGAGATTGCAATAACAGCTTCCAGATTCCTCCCCAGAAACAAAGAATCCACAGTCCAGAATAAACACACATTGCACTTCTTTGCAGCATTAGGGGGTGCTCAGAGGGAACAAGAGTCAGGGCTGGAGCAAGAGTTACAGCCACAGAACTACACAGTACCCTGGCCCTGGATACACACACATACTTAGAGTTTTCCAGACGGTATATATGAAATCTTGCACAAATACCTACTTGTATGTACAATGCTCATACAGCAAGTGCCAAATACAAGTGCATGCACATAAACAGTGGCAAACAGAGCTGGGAGTCACAAAAACAGACCATGACATGCTAGGGGAAAAAGAAGAAGAAAAAAATAACGATAGCCCAAGCTCTTGGTCTTGCTCTTCATGTTTCTTTGGCCTTATACTTGGAATACAAGCAATAGAGAATTCGCATTGTAGTCTTTGTATCTCCATTCACAATATCTGTGGATACACAAGAAACAACACAACCAGATGGGAAGTATTAGCAATCCCTGGAACAGAAACAGAAAGCAACTGCCAAAGACAATCTTCCACCCTTCCCCAATTATAATATGAACTTAGACAATCTAATTGTAACAAGAAGCAAGACAGGGACTAGAGGGTTAGAAAATTATTTATTTATTAAATGAACATAAGGAAGAGGGACCTTCAACATACTATCTTGCTGGAAGTCAGAATAAATAATGCATAGTAAGAAATAATTCTAAGATTTTACAGCTTTAGTTCTATGTCAGGAATCACGTTGGGAATTACTTGACACTATTTTTTGGTTGTAAAGTTTCCATCGTGTTTTGCTGCTGTTGGATGTTTTCTTTTTTTCATTTAGTTTTCAGCTTCCACGTTCTTGCCTAAATAAACTGCTCTTGTGTTTAACAATTGCAATGGAAGTCGCTAACTGATTTAGAGGGTTTACTGTTCTTCTTACAGTGCTGTAAATCACTGGGAGAAAGACTAACAATGAAACACTGGCAAATGAGATCCTTGAACAGACTAAATAGTGTAGCTGTAATAAGTACCCCATAATCATATTAAACTCAATCACTAGCTGAGGATTTTCTCAAAACTAAAGGTCCTGCAGATGTTGGCACCGGTATTTCTTACACTGATCAACTCTGTATTTGCAGCAGTGCATAAAAGCCAAAGGAAAGAGAGCACGGGTTTAACTTCTTTCATACAAAAGGTGGATCTCAGCATGGAGACCTGAGCTCACGCAGGTTAACCTTTTCAAAGTTAACATAAATAGCTTTCCAAACCCCTAGCTCTGCGCAGTATGGCAAAAAGCCCACAATTCGTGTGTGCCCGTCATGCAAACTGCCAACATCACCAAAGCATCAGTGGAAAAAGAAAACAAAAGGCAAAGCAAAGTAAGCCCTAAATTGTATCCTTGGCCCTCTGTGATGCCATGGGTTACATACTAAACACGTGCACCTACTTGCTTATGAATAACTAACAAGAGGAGAAGTCATGCTTTCTAGTTTTAGCAAAGATTTGATTTCCTTATTCAACAAGCTTTTGAGGGGGTAAGGTTATGTGCCCTGTGCTGTGCAAGGGCTCAGGCAAAGCAGCCACAGCCACAGTCACATCCTTCATCCTACCAGGGCACGGTCAAAATTTTTTTCTGTGGAGTGTGATTTTAACTGGAAATTTTTACTTATCCAGAAGATATTTTCCTTTTTTCTTTTTTTTTGTGATGAGACAAGAGAGAGGAACACAAACACAGATTAAGTCAGCAATGAAAGCATTCACTTGGATGTAGGAGATCAACATTCAGTTCCCGGGTCTCAGCTAGAAAAAATAGCAACTTAAAACCTATGTACTTCACACGCAGGAGACCGACCCACTAGCTCTTCTGGATTTGAATAGAGCAATCAGTGTTTCTGATTTTCAGGACCTATTCCACAAGGTATCTTCCCACATGAGATAAGTTTGTTTTTAATGCACTAGAACTTTTTGTGAGATAGGAAAATAGCTTTCCCTCCAGCTCAGCTGCCATAATTTGCTTTGGAGCTGCCACTGTTTTAAATCTTTAACAAATACTGACTTATTAAACAGTTCAAGTTCAGTGTAAAATTACTAATAACAATCCAAGATTTTTACTATAGAAGCAAAGGCTGTTCAAAACAATTCTCAGCTTTATTCATTCTGAATGAGGAGCTATGAGGCAGCCATATAACCAAATACATCAGCATTGCACTGCAGAACCTACTTTCTCCAATTACCCTAACTTTTGCTAAGCCAGGATATTAGCAATTCTATTCCAGACAAGTTTGTGTGTTATAACTCACCTTCGGAGTTCACAGAAAAATTCAGAAGACCTCCATCTGCCAGCAAGTCCAATGCAAGGTTAACGTTGTGAAGCTGTTGATGAGAGAGAGAGAGAACAGAAAATATTTTCCAGGCAACAACACACTGGACAGTAGGTTTTAAAAAGTATTTCTCCAGGAGCTGAAGATACCAATTCATAAATATGTACTCATATTCATCTCCTTCAGAACTTCTACCAATTATCATATAAAATGAGATGTAAAATCCAAAACGTGCCCCATGAGATGGGCAGAATAATCAATTTATTTAAAAATAGACCTTGCATGTGGAAGTTTTGTGTTAATGGCTGCTTCCACAGGGAAAGCAGGTGAAATTCATAACTGGATCTAACAGATGCATGGAATTTATTTCTATTTTTTTTTAAACAATGCCTATATGCTTACCATATTTCAAACAAACAAAAAATACATAAGGAAAAAGTTCTTTGTGTTTTATTCAGAATTACAAAGATTGGAAATTTTCTGATATGCTATATTTGTGAGGTAGAAATGTATACTTTAACATATAAAGATGACTATACACAGTAACAGTAATGATGATAGCCTTCATATTACTCATGACAAATTAAGCACATGCCAATAAATGAAGGCTGGGCTATTTTCCTGATTTTTCCTCACTAGTGTTTTTCTCCCTTCCCCACATAAAAGCAGCATCACACGCTGTAGTCATGAATGATTTTTTTAATGCAACATCCCATTACCGGCTTATAACAGCTGAAGGGCAGTTGTTTACTTGGCCAGTAATTAGCGAGCTCGCTTCCTCTAACGAAGTAACAAGACCCAATTGATCTTCAAATTCTCACTTTGTGCATTCCTTTGACTACCAAGCATTTTATCCTTTGGGAGGCATATCATAACTGCTGCCATGCCCTTCCCTGACATGCCCTATCTTCTAACAATAAGCACATGGGTCCCCCTCCACGTGAGCCAAGCAAAAACTGCATGCTTGGAAGTGAGGCAACAGATTTATGTTCTCCCTGGTTCTCTGGTTTACAAGTAACCGAGACTGACAGTTTCAATTCGGGCTTGTTTTCTTGTGCTGATCCTCAGCAGCCAGGAGAGCTTAAGCTCATACAGATCTCAACAATTTTCTGATCGCAATGAATAAATCAAACGTTTCCTTAACAAGCCAGCATGGTTAAAAGGGGCACATTTCCCCCTCTGTAATACATATGAAATTTGCAAGGAATGATAATATGCATATTTCAGAAGTGATCTTCAGACAGAAATACTGATAATTACTAAGGAAAGGCAACCTAGAGAAATAGATTGTTTCTGCCAGCTGAGCTTCCAAGCTCCAAAAAGCTGGACAATTCTCTAGGCTTTATGACTGGACAGAGGTCAGGACATTTAGGGGTATTTCAGCTCTGGGCCTGTTTTGGCAAAAGTACCGAGTTCACACAGTTTTCATAAGTACAGGTGCCCTCCTTCATCGTGATCTTCATCTCGTGACTGCACACACCCCTAATTTCAGCCTGACCTAATTTGTGCTTATATGCTTCATCTCAGAACACACACCTTTCTACACGCGTGAGCGCGCAGAGCTGGACCTCCTTTACAATTACTTGTAAACCTCATTTTTCAGTAATAAACCTGAAAAAAACCTGCAAGAAACCTACCCGCGCACAGTGTTTTCTTCTTGCACCTGTAGGCGGGTCACCTCCCAAATTTCTGCTCCTGCTTTCCTCACCCCTCCTGTCCCTCTAACACAAGCTCCTGCCCTCCCTATTTCTTGTTTCTATTTCCTCCTCAGCATCACCGCTTCCACCCCAGCTTCCCTTCCTTGTTTTTCATGAAGTGTATGTACCAGCCTTGAACCACAAGGTTTTTGACTGAAAGCTGAGGCACTGCACCCATCATAAAGCTGCATGTGGTTGTCACCGTTTTTATAACACAAACGACATGTTTTAAATCTCAGCAAAGGTGACATTTTCATACTTCCCTGTACCAATTAATGTCTAAAATGACAGGGAGCTAGAAAGCACAGGGGAATTGAAAGACGTATTTTATGTACAAATGACAGCTGAACTATGGTCGCTCAATATTTTTAGTGATGTTGCCATCTCGCTTTTCATCTTGTAACGAACATCAGAGGAGAAATAAACAGTAAACACCACTTTGGCAAATGGTTTAACAGTAGGTCCAGTACTTGAAAACAACTTTGCTAAAATGAAATTACTAGGATGTAGAGAATTGTACTGAACCGGTACCCAACCTCATTATACTCTGGGTAAGTGACCAGCATGTGCAGTATAAGAACTAGGAAGTCTGAGCTCTGATTTGTACCTGAGATGTAGGGGTGTCTCATTTCTTGAAAGCAATCTGTGAGACTGGAATTGGGCTGATCCAAAATGAAAAACATTGAAAATCTACAGAAATTCTAAATTAAAAGCCATTCATTGACTTCCTCTGAATAAAGTTAATGGAAATGTTAAAAATCTATTTCCAAGTCAATGGACTGAAGTGAACAATTTTGAAAAATGAGCGGAGGAGGAAAAAGAAACACACCTCCAAGCAAGTGCTTTGATTATTTGATTCAACCCTTCAAAACATGTTTTTCCTGTTCTTAGATTTTAAAAAATATGCATTTTCTTAATACCTTAAACAGTCATCAACTGACAGCAATGATTTTTTGACAAAATTTGAACATAGTTCTCAGATGATTGTGCTTCTAAATGTTTTGATGAAAAGCTCCACAGGAGTATTTATTAATTAATATGGGACCTCTGAGAATTGTTATTACGAATAAATATTGCCCAGGGAGATTAACTGCAGTGAGGTATGAATCAGATGAAAGCCTTGTCTGTGCAGGGAAGCTGTAATGCAAACCACGCCAGAGGAGAGATTCCCTTCTCAGGCAACTCTCAAGCAAAAAGGATCTGACACATTTCACCTTCAGAGATCTAACTGAATATAACCTAGAAAAAAATAGCTACGCTATCAAGATTTTCAGAGCTATACAGTCACCCGAATGAAAAATCCCTACCCACACCAGAGACAATTTGAAAATATCTCAAATATTTCAAAATATTTCACCACCCCAGATCTGTGGAGGAGGCTTTTACACTGGCAGCCCAGCAAGTGCTACCTTCTTGCTGATGCCACCTTTTTCTTTTAAAGCACTGCTGAAACCTGCCTGGTAGAGATTGAAAAAAGGAGTCAAGCAAGTCTGGCTGTGTAGGTTACAGCTCCCAGTCTCGGGGGAAGAAAATACATAAATTCTCAAGAGCTTCCTGAGCACAGAGGGGGCCTTTAAATCGTTCAGGTCATGTGTTGATTAAGGTGTATTTTTAGGGCAGAATAAAGAAGCCTATAGGGAACCAGTTCTGCTATGCAAAAGGGGTCATCTACTTAAAAATGTTTGTAGGACAGACTCATCGGAGATGGAATACCTAACCCCCACCACACAGAGCCTCTGTATTTCACTGGAAGGCTTCAGAACCACGCATCTGCCAAACAAATGCAAGTAACAATAGCTTGTCTCCCATGAGATAATAATTAACTTGGAAGAAGACACCAATCTCTTCCAAGGTATTTTAATAGCAGCGAGTGTGTGCACTTGCACTGACCCAAACCACTATTCTGCAAACACTGTCCATATATGTGACTTCATACACAGCAGCAAAGCAAGAGGCAGAGCTCTTTAGTGATGTAAAGAAGCATTAAATACACAAGATGTTTGAAGCCTCAAGCTCTACCTTTATGTGTTATTTAATTATAAATAACAACCTACCATCTCCGCGGTGCTGGCTGGAGTCAGGAAGAAATCCCTTAAATTCAGAAAGTAACCCTCCAGTTGTCCAATTAACAGAAGTAAGATAACTCCATCTGCAAACTAGATGAAGAATGATCTGAATATTATTTATTACGTTGGCTTTTAGCAAATTACTCTGGTAAATGCCACTCTAGTGACTCTGGCAAGCAGACAGCCCCATGACTCAGCTCCCTCAACCTCTTCTACAGTGAAGTTACACAAGGCTCTCCAGTTCATATTAGTAAAAATACAACTTTGTAAAAGCACAGCTATTAAAACAAACTATTCCAGGCGTGAAGAGACTTCAGATGGCCAGAAGTGACAAAGGCCTAACTATAAATGAAAGAATACTCTGCCTAGTGCCTGAGATTTACAACAAAACACTTGCAAAACTTTCTTTCTCACTGTTGCCCACCAGGAAAACCCAGAAGAGCATCAGAGGAAAGCTCTGCTTCTAATCTGCACAGCATAAATCGCAAGGACCACCTCTGCAGCGAGGTTTTGAACGCCTGGAGCAAAGCAAGAGCTGTCGGCTGATTTCTGCACGGGTGTCCACAGAAGTAGGGAATGAAAAAAGCCACGAGGGATGTTTGCTGAACTCATGTCCCATTGATTGCTTGCTCCCCAGGGAGGAATTCTGCACCTACCCAAGTCCACATCAGAATCTGGCTGCCCTCCCTGGAGGCAGCAGCAGAGGAGGGGGACAGCAGAGGTGCAGCTGTGCCTCTCTTCACTGGTGTCATGGGAGGTGACCCCAAAATGCCTAATGAGCACCTGTCCTGCAACTTCACGGGCTCTAAAGAAGCTCAGTGTGCAGAGGATGGGACTTTGAAATGTACTGAAAATCAGGCCTTCCTACCATGGAGCAAATCTGGCATTAGAAAATCACTAAGCATCAGCAATCAACTTGGATTTCAGCTTAATTGTCAGGACACCCTTACCTCCATCCCGTCAGAAAGAGCATCCATAGCAGTTGGGCAGACTCTGAAAATTGCTCTCTGTAGGATTACAACAGCAGCATTCAAGAGAAAGCTATTTTTTCATTACTTATTAGCTTCAGAAACTTCAGAAACTGAAGCCTGATACCTTAACCTGAAGCTAGAAATAATTGTTAAGTTGCCAAATTTCGAAATACTACAACACAAAGGAGGAATCACAATGGTGACAGAAAACACTCAAAACAGCTGACAAAACATGGTTAACATGCATCTTAGAGCAGACTACCTGAGTTTCGATGTCTTTCACATCTAATCCTAATTTTCCAACATGTTGGTTGACAAACTGCAAAAATACCTGAAGAAAACAGAAGGGGAGGAGGGGGTGGAAGAAAAGAACATTTTTTTTCAGTGAAGTAACGAGTTACGTTTTACCTTACAAATTTTGTGTCTATTAAAAAAGTAAATTACCTTTTTTACAGCATCCAGTTTATCTGGAGCACGGCTAAATAATTCATCAAAGGCATCATCTTCTGTATCAAAACAATGTTAATGGGTATTATTTAGAATAACTGTCAGATCAGAGGTTTAAACTGGCTCCAGACGGAGAAAGGTCTTCACACATTGTAAGCCAAGGAGGAAGAGAGTTGTAGGGAGATAAGGGAAAAATCTTGCCTTTGTATTTATCAGAGGACAGAGCGACAGGCTTCCCTTCAGCCTGACCACATCAGAGAAAACAATTTAATTAATTCAGCTCTATAATTTTCACCTGCAGATGTTCTCAAGATTTGTGCTGCCACCAGTGTGAGCAACAGCTAACATCCACATCTTACAGTTTATCTCTTTTCAGTTATGAATTTTTTTTAATCCTGAACCTCTGAGTTAAAATATTGTAAGCAGATAAGAAGAGCTATACATTTTACTGCTCTCCCTCCAACAGAAACGCCGGTTACATCAAATTTGCAGAAAAACATCCCCCTTCCTTCAAAGAAAACACAGACTAGATGTCCTGTCTGGAGACACTCTGAAAATTCACTGATCTCAAAAATGACCAATGCTGCCACACAGTTTAAAGGCAGGCATGAAGCTGATGCCAACAGTGCTGTACCAGAGAACTAGCATGAGTTTAAAGATTTCCAAGGAAATGAGATTCATCGAAGTCCCTGTGAATGCCTACCCTCACCTGCATTTTTGGCCCAGGTTTAGTGAGAGTAGGACACCTCTCCTCATGCTAACCCAGCCACAAGATTGTTTTGGTTCTAGCACGAACAAAGAATTTGAAACACCCTTAAAAATCAATGTCACTCCAGCAGCATAACTAAATGGAGGACCAGTTTCTAGGGTGCAGGCAAGCAAAGGCAGCTTTAAGGAAGATTCCTCCAAACACCCAGCAACAGAGAAGCCACCGCTGTGAAAGGGTTTCTCGGATCTCCCAGTTACGGTGTTGCCACAGGAGCAATAATAGGTAAATCCATAGAACAAATTGCTCAGCAACAGCCTGAAACCTGCAACGGTCTTGCAAACTAGAGAGCCCTCTTCTGGAGCCACGCTTTGGGATTTCTTTGTTAAGCAAGCCATGTCAAAAACAGAGAGAGCATTTTGAAGACTAAATTGCAGATTTCTCTTTCCAGCAGAATCAGTCAACTGGAAGAAACACCTAATTACAGGGTGGTTTGTTGGTGGTTTTTTTTTTCCCAATTTCAGCCCACACTAGAGACCACTCAGTGTAATAAGCGATAAATAAGTATTAAATGATACAGTTTGCACCTCTGCAAAGGATGAAAATGCTAACATAAAGGGCACAGCAGAGAATTAAGATGGTTGCCTTGATTCACTGGGAATGCAATGAGCTCCTTTGCCGCAAGGCAGAGCGGCTCACACTGAGGTCTGTGTTCCACAGCCCTCAAAAGCCCTAGGGGTAAAAACCCTGGGGACATTGGATTTACTGAGCTGCCATCCATAATTGAGCACCAGTAGGTTTCAAAATCTCATTTGCAAACTACAGAAGGGAAACTATACTGAAACTGGGGGCAACAAGAAGCACAATTCTCAAGCTATTATGTTCATAAATAGTTCCGACAGGGAATGAGGTGAACATGCAAATCCAAGATATACTTTGCGCCCAGACAAGTCTTCTCTGTCAGGTCATCAACCTACCGCTTCCTTCCCTGTCTTACCTCCCATCTCTTGCGGCAAAGCCGCCACCTCATTTCCAGATGATATTCATAGAATCATAGACTGGCCTAGGCTGGAAGGGACCTTAGAGATCATTTAAGCCAGCCTCCCTGTCATGGGCAGGGACGCCTCCTCTCGACTGGATCAGGCAACACATGGGGACCGAACAGGAATCGAACACACGACCTTGGTGCTATCAGCACCATGCTCAATCGACTGAGCTAACCGGCCCCAGACTTTAGCAGAAGACATCTAGGGAAAAACACTAGGGGAAATCCATGAATGCCCATTAGCTCTAATGGGAGCATACCGATTTTTATCATGAGGTAAAAATGGATCAGAAGGTGATGTATAATTGCACACAACAATGAAACACGGAACATGGCAATGCCAGTACTTACTTGACTGCGCTCCTAAATTGTCTCTAAAAGTGCAATAAAAAGGAAGAATTAGAAAAAGCATTCAGCAGAACTAATCTTATTCACAAGCAAAGCTTATCTGTGCCACCAGCTATCTTGTAAAGCAGGAGATACAGTACAATGTGCTATTAACTTTATGTTACAGTAACTTCCCAAAAGATATTTTTAAATACACTGTATATCCACCTAGGCTCTTGGAAGCATATGAGATTTTAACTGGACCAGAGACCAATGGAAATTTATTTTATAAGCACAAGCCATAATATGTTCTTCCAATTAGCTGCTCATAGACTCACAGAATCTTTTGGGTTGAAAAAGACCTTTAAGATCATCGAGTCCCACCATTAACCTAGTACTGCCAAGTCCCCCACTAATCCACGTC
This sequence comes from Apaloderma vittatum, assembly GCF_000703405.1. Taxonomy (NCBI): domain Eukaryota; kingdom Metazoa; phylum Chordata; class Aves; order Trogoniformes; family Trogonidae; genus Apaloderma; species Apaloderma vittatum. The sequence goes on from NW_009724474.1 coordinate 25,936, forward strand.
ACTAAGCAGATATTAGACTTTGAAGATGTTCTAGCATATAAAAGACAATACTAGGAAAATCTGTTTCTAGTTCTTCAAATTATGTCCATACTTTTTCAGTATATAAATGGCATCTTACTACTTAACTCACTAAATAATGACAAACTCACAAACTCAGCAAGCTCAAAACTTTCTTTCATAGTAAAATAAGAAAAGAACTTTATTTAATGACACAGTAGCAATAAATTAAAAGTAGATTTAAAACGCTGTGGCTTTAGATAATTTCCACTTTAGTCTGAGACTGATAAACTTACAGTACTTGATTTTTATTATATTTGTTATTATATTCCATGGCAATGACAAACATTAAGCCTCAGAAATAGTCATATATGTTATTTTAGAGTTTATATGAAGAGTAAAGAGTACCATCATAATACCAAACCTGAAGAGGGAAAAAAAAGGAGAGAAATCAGAAAAAAATTTTGCATGTGCATGCATGCCTGGGTTTATGCTTTTTGTCATCACCATGATCCCAGCTATTTTTCCAAGAGGGAAAACACCCACAGTATTTCCTTTCTAACTGATAGTGTAAAAAACAGACATATCCCTTCTTACTTGTTTCCTGTGATATATTCCGTTGCACTTACTGTCTTTAATCCTCTGGAGGTGTTCTGTTAAAAAGACAACAAATATTTCTGGGTTTGTAACACAAAAAAAAAATCTGTAAGTATTAATGAGGCTTTCGTGACCTGTTTGCTGCCTTAAATGATTACCAGAGGGCACTTATCCAAGAAGCCCAGTACAATTAGCACAGGCACTTTGAGAGTTTGCTCCTCATTTATTCTCTCTTCACTCTCGAAACAGAAGTTACCTCAGAAGAAGCCAAAGGAGCAGCATGTTGTTCCCCTCAGCTGCTGAAATTCAGAGGCTGGCATGCTGACCTGGGGACTTGTTGAATGCAAGCTACTTTGGTCCTTGGACATCTCATAGCATTAAAGGACTCTTCAGTTTTACAACACTGGAGGAGGTCATCTGTGCCTTATAATGACTCCATGGCCAGCCACTCATTTATGAATCCTGCCTCGCAGAGGACTTCAGTTTGGTGGGTTGCTTACATTTAGGTTGGGAATTCTCACTATCTCTTAAGCAACCTGGGATCTTTGCTTATATCCTTGTATCTTTGTTCCTCTATATAAATCCTAGCATTCAACAAAACATTGAAAAAAAACCCAACTCTTCAACCCAACTGACAGTCTGAAGAGCACATCCAGCCCCACCAGGGCAAAGGCAGGTCCTTTCCACCATCATGGGTCGCAGGAAGGCCAGGTCGCCTCTACTTCCCTTGCAGCTTCCTCAACATTTCCCCCTTCCTACCCTCAACCCCTCTTCTGAGCTGTGCCCTCATGGGCTTTCCTCATTTTTGACTTAATGATTACCATCCCCACCAGGAGCACTGATTTCTCCTATGGGGAATCAGCTCACTACCACAACTCAACACAAGCCAACAATGCACACTCGCAGCCTAGAACACCAATAACATCCTGGGTTGCATCAAAAGAAGTGTGGCCAGCAGATAGAGAGAGGTGATTCTGACACTCTGCTCGGCCAGGGCAAGACCTCACCTAGAATACCTCATCTAGCTCTGGAGTCCTCAACACAAGAAGGATGTGGACTTGTTGGAGCGGGTCCAGAGCAGGGCCACAAAAGTGATCAGAGGGCTGGAGCACCTCTCCTACAAGGACAGGCTGAAAGAGTTGGGTTTGTTCAACCTGGAGAAGAGAAGGCTCCACGGAGACCTTAGAGCAGCCTTCCAGTGCCTGAATGGGGCCTACAGGAAAGCTGGGGAGTGGCTAGTAAGGAAGAGGCAACTAGCAATATGATGAGGGGCAATGGTTTTAAACTGGAGCAGGATAGATGTAGACTAGACATTAGGAAGAATTTCTTTACTAAGAGTGGTGAAACACTGGGACAAGTTGCCCAGAGAGGTGGTGGAGGCCACATGCCTGGAGACATTTAAGGTCAAGTTTGACAAGGCTCTGAGGAACCTGATCTAAAGACATCCCCACTTACTGCAGAGGGTTGGACTAGATGACTTTTAAAGGTCCCTTTCAATCCAATGCATTCTATGAACTCCACTATCTCCATTTTCCCTCCTCTGTCTCTCTCAGGGTTAACAGCCTTATCTGACACTGCAGTTTCACAGATAATCCCTCCTAATTCCTGCACAGCTGAGGCACTCACAGCCTCCCACAAAAGGCACTAGTTGGAGGGCTGTTTTCCTCAGAGACTGGCTTGTTACTGATCAGACCCACACAACATGAGCATGCACCACAATGCCCAATTTGAACTCCCATTAGATACCAGAGAGACCACTCCTCAGCTGGGACAGGGCCACGATGGCTACCTTTGCAGAACCAAGCCCCAGAAGAAGCTGTGTCTCCAGGACACTTTTAAACCCCCTAAAGTAACACATGTAACTCAAGGGCATGCTTCGTTTCTGTTCCAGTTATGATCCTCCAAAGAGGGAAGAGCACTGGGTTGTGCCATACAGATCATGTGCTCAGCCCCCAACGCCGCTGAATTGAAAACTCTCTGCTGAAACTGTAACACAGCAGCATCATTTTTTGCAATTATAACCCAAATTGTGGCATATTTGGTATTCTAAAGGCCCAGAGTTGACTTCATGAAACAAAACAGAGGAAGAAAGCATGTAGATTTCAACTTCTAGAGAAAAACAAAAATGTGGCCCCAATGGACGGGGAGCAAAATCTCCTACAGAAACAAAAAAACCCTCAGTATTAAACCAGTGTCAAGATTTATGAGTGCAGGCTCCTATTTTAAAACACTTGGTAACAGCAGAATTTCTCATTTTTCTTCTTCACAGGGATCAAGAGCTGTTTCCTGTTTAGACCATTTCTTTTTCTGATCAAGGAATAAAAACAGTGTAGATTTTCTACCCTTTTAAAGATACAGCATCTGGACTGAGAACAAAATGACAGTCCAGGCCAGCAAATTCAGAAATGAAAAGGCAAAGTTCACAGAAAATACAGGTATCTCTTTCACAGCTGCACACACATTCCTCTCTAATTCTAAGCAAATTAGTCTTGTGAAAGGTCTCTAGAATCATAGAATATCTGGGTTTGGAAGGGACTTTTAAATGTCATCTACTCTAATCTCCCTTCACTAATCAGGGACATCTTTCACTAGATCAGGTTGCTCAGAACCTCATCCAACTTGACCAAAATCTCCCTAAATCAGTGTTTTGGACCCAAAAATCTCCCTGAGTGAGTGTTTTGGAGCTAAGATCTACTGTAACAAATATCAAAATTATAATTACCTCAATGGTGATTGTTTCTACTTGAACATTTGGAGGCATGGCCAGGTTGGGTTTGAAGTGCTTTGCTATTGCAACCAGAAGATGCAGTGTGCTCAGTAAGTCCTTTTTCAAGATTGCTATTCCATGTAAAGAAAAAAAAAAAACAAGCAATGTTTACTGTGCAAAACAAGTAAACTTTTCTCTAATATCATAGATTCTCCCTCTGCAGAGGATCCCAAACTCATGGAGGGTCATAACATAGGTGAGACACCAGACCTGGGTTTATATAACATCACAATTGAGCAATACCACACCTTAAAAGTCCTTTTTGTGAAACACACATATTGGTGCCGAGGGCTGTTATGTAGTCCACAAGCCACACACTTAAGAGGATGAAGCTCACATGACCCAGTTAGGGTCAGATATTCCTGTCCCACTTCCATTCAATATAATTCAAAGCAGGTTGTTTCATTACTGTCCTGGCACCCCTTTGCCTCATAGCAGCTTTATAGCAGAGAAACCCTGTAGTGGACAGATTTCTCCAATTTCACTTCTGCACCTACATTCCACACTCCATTTCAGCTGACTTTCTTCCAGTTGCAAACACTTAGCCACAGCTTCCAGAATCACAGAGAGTTTCTGTCGCTGTTTATTTTCTGTTAATGCAATCTTGTCAACATCCAGCTTGACAGATCCTAGGTTTTCTTTGACAGAGGGTCCATTTGAAGGAGAAGGATGTATTTTAACACCACCATAGGAAAAAAAAATAAAAATAAAGCAGAAACATAAAATGAGAACAAAGCACAAAAAGCCTTCTTTTATACATTCAATACCACTTAATAGCTTCCACAGACCCACGTCCCACAGCTGTACGCCTTGTTAAACTCCTGCGCTCTCTGAAAGCCTTGGTAAAATCGGTGAAGCTCTACAAAAGGGAGAGGACTCAAGCATCACCCACCAAACCTGGCACTTCATGTTCCTCATTTTCCTAATGGAAACTATAGGAACCCAACGAGTGAATCTTTCCTATACAAAGGCAATATCAACTGACTTATATAGAAGAAATCCCAGGTCATTGCTCAAGCAGGTAAACCTATGAAAATAAGCCAATCATGTTCACACTGCTGCCCTCAGCATTGGTGAAAACGAGATATGATTTGAAAGACATCCTCAAAGAAACCAAGAGGAGAAAGAAAGGAGCAGGAGAGATGGAGACCAACAGGCTGTTCCAAGAGATCACATCTTTATACAAGCAGCTCTTAGTGTACAGAGCCTCTTGAATTCTCATCAGTTCCAGCTCTAGCCTAGTGCTTTAGAGCTAGAAGATTTTATTTATTTATTTTTAAAGCAGGAAAATATAAATTTTAGTCCTGATTCCATCAAATGCTTCTGGTAGCATCACAAGTAACTTTTGTGCTCTTGGCTTATGAAGCCCCCCTTCCCTTCAGAGGCACCCTAATTTCACACTTCAAAGTTATCCTTTTAATTATATGAACTAGTAAGTGAAAAGACTTTATTGGAAGAAAAATAATTATGCAAAAGCAATAGTGGATCGTCAGGCTCAGAACTGCAGTTATCACAGATGGTTCACAGTGCAGAGCTTTCTCTGTCAGCAAGAACCAAGACTCTAGCAGATCACTGCTACCTCGATTCATCAAGTTTATTCTCTAACCTGGAAGTCCTCCATGTGATTTGTTTGCGAGATAAGCTCAAAGCAGCAGCTTACCCAAAAGATGATGAAGTACCAGCCCATCATACAGATCTTCTTCCAGACTTTTAACTACTATGTGTTCCTCTTTCAGAGTTGTGTTAATCCAGTCAATCAATAACTGTGGAGGAAAACAAAGCAGCTGAGAATTATATTCTTGTTGTTGAGACAGCACAGCACTCGGTGCCATACTGTGTTTCACCTTCCTCTTTAGTCCCTTATCTCATATCTTGGTTTGCTTTCAACCTCCACTTCCTTTGAGCTTTTTTGGTTGTTTTTTAAAGGGAAATTAAGTATGTTATCTCTCCCTAATTTTCAAGTGAGACAGACAACTCACAAGTTATATTCCTATGAATCTAGTACACAGGTGGAGAGGCAGACCCTATTCTCAGCTCCACAAGGGAAAAGGCTGCAGAGTACACTTCCCAACCCCTGCCTTCATTAGGCATCACAGAACTCACACAAATGGAACTGTCAGACAAAAATTTGTAAGAAAAGAGGCTTTGTGAATGAATGAATGTTGGCTGTTTCTTATAGTCACCTGTGTCACAAGCACTCCTCTCTTTCCTCTCCTACTTCTGTTTTCTTCTTCCTTTTGCAAATTTGCACTAATCTGTCTCCAAATATCTTTTTTTTTTGGTGGGGGGAGGGAAAGTATTTTGTTTATTTTGCTTTCTTACCTAGTAGTTTTCCCATCGCCCGTTCCAATATCCTTCCTGCCCATGCAAAGGGAAGCTGCTCAGGAAGCCAAGGGCTGGCAACAGCTCGAAAGGAACCACGTTCCCCATCCCTTGGCCCTGCAACCCCTTCCCTGAGGACTGTGCTCCTACACAGGAAACCAAAGGAGCTCCTCAGCACTCCCCAAGTATGTGTTTTAGCCACATACACTGCTAGAAAGGGAAGATGACCTGCTGAAGCAGAACTGCAAAGCAGTATTCCCAAATGGCTGTTAACACGAACCTCTCAAAAGAGCGACAGGTATTCCTTGTATGGCTATTTTTGCTACAGGTAAGTGTCTGGAGTTTGTTATGTGGATAACTTCCTTCTCACTCACTCTAAATAGAGGAGAAAAATCATAGCAGATCTCTAAGTTAGCCAGCATGAACAAAAATGTAAAGAGCAGTTTGAAAAAAAAAAAAAAATCTATGTATCTCTGAGATGCTTGAAACTGCACAAGAAACAAAAATGCCAGGCACTGGCACTTGTCTGAACTGAGAAGCTGTCAAAGTGTTCGTAATATACTTGTTCAGCTAAGAAGTAAAAAGAATTTTCTAGACCAGAAGGCTGTGCTCCTTAGCTAATGCTTGCAGGTTAAGATCTGGCAATGCTTTAGATGTGTGAGGGATAGAGCGGTACTCCAAACATAAGGGTACACCCAGATGGAAGTCGGAAAAGCAGAAAGTACTGCCGAGTACAGATCCCTATGAGATTCCCCCATTTGCTATCTCAGCTCTGAAAAACCACATCCAGAGCCTGCAGCTCACACCACTCAGCTTCCAGTCCAGATGCGGGGGCCCCACTCGGCTGCAGAGCAGAGCGTTATGTCCGAAAATTAATAAACAGGGAAAGGAGAAAAGGAATACTTCAAGAAGTTTGCTACTGGCTTCCAAATGTAATCATCTTCTATTTTACATGCAGTTCGGTATTTATAGCAATGACAGCGAGCCATTTCACATTCCTTAGTTCCCCAAAGCTGCCTCAGAATGAAAATGCAGTGGAACAGTCTTTCTCCCAAGCGAGTTTCCTTCTCTTACTCTTCCCTTGAAGATACTTCCCTGTTCCCCACCGTCATCCAATCTCTTCTCTGGAGGAGCCATGAACTCTTTAGATTATGAAGGCAGTCAGTGGCACTGATGGGCACTCAGAAGACTGCCTCCCTTGGGACCAAATTTCCACCTCCTCACCATCCAAAGAAAAGAAATTAGACAGTGAAGAATATTGTTTCAGGAGTCTCTGACAGAAAACAGATTAAGCTCTGAAGAATACAGAAATCTTCATAAACTTAGGAAAGCTCTTCATTTTTGGCAGTCTGGAAAGAACAAATTCAGTGTCTCTGTAGACAACATAATTCCACTTCGCAGCACCACCTTTCAGATTGTCTCTTTTGTATAAAAACACTGTGAAAGGCTGACACAAAAATATTTTTGATCAAATGTGCATGAAGGTTTAAGAACACATAATATAGAAACACATATATTTATGGATTTATGAATGCCATATAATACACACATCAGCACATAGCCTAAGCTGGTTTTCATGGTATTTATAACAATTTGTGTATCTCCACAATGCAAGAAGTGCTGGTCTCAGAAGAGATATGTCACTTTTCTTCCTGGAAATTTGAGAATGTTAGCCTTCCCCTGGGCTGTGCCATTAGAGAAACATCATGATGGAAGGCACAAGGGAGATTTTCAAAATTACTTGGAAATAAAGCACTTTCCTGTGAAATAGGATTCATCCTTCACCGTTACCTCAAGCAGACAATGTACCACACAACAGCCTGACAGCTTTTCTCCTGAATTCTTGGTGACTTGCATCCCTTCTCCTCTGCCCTATGCTATCAGGCTGCATTACAGCTACACCAGCTGCCACTGGAGGTAGAAGACAAGACAGAAAACTGTTGCAAATCAGCACAGCAATCCTAAAACTTGTTATCATGGGATCAGGGCAGCAAACTTACACACATCCAAACATGTCTCTTTAGTCACAGCAAATGCTGGCGTGGGCTTGCTTTCAGTCACGGTCCATTGTTCCAGTTGGATACTCATTGCTATTACGCTATCATTACAATAAAGTAGCAACTGGGTACTTCTGGTCCCAAATTAGGAGAGGTGTCATACAAGAAGAAACTCAGTTTTTAAATCTATGCTCCACTTTACACACAGCAGTGACAGCTCTTAGGTGATGCAGGCATTTGAAGCTTGATCTTCTATGGCCCCAGCCATCCTGGCACTGTGCTTATGCTAAAGTTTGGGTTTAGTTATGCGGAGCCCAAATGCCAAAAGCAGAGCTTGTCCCCATCCATAGAAAGCAAGGGACCAGGACCAGAGACTTGGGGAATTTACAGAGCTAAGCATTAACACTACAGGTTAAAACAACCTGAGATGAGGGTTAAGCAATATAGCAAAAGAAACAGTACCAATTTTAATTCTTCCAGTTTGGGATTGTTGCTTGAGGTTGGTTTTATTAGTTTCTTCTTCTCACCTATGAAAGGAAGCAAACAAGATCCACTACAATTACCACATATGACTGATTCCAAGCTTGCTATAAAACCTACTATCAGTTTAATATTACTCAATAACACTTAATGTCATATTTCTATTGCCATGTTTCTACCAACACTGTAATTTCTTGTTTTAACTTATGAGCAAGAAAATGGTATATGAGACAATTAAGACTACTCTTGCAAATTATGCTTCAGTGTAATTCAGATAAGTAAGATCTGGAAAGAGGATAACAAACTTGGTCAGATCCTTATGTGTGAAATTTAAATTTCAGTTAAAGAACCAGCTAGAATTTGTGTTGCTTCTTCATGATCTGCCTTTAGAGAGACAGCAGCCAAATTATATGCACAGAGCTTACTCATTGCTGAAAAGAAACATGGGACCAATGCTGAAAAATACACAATTCATTTGTACTGCACATTTTCTGACTGGTTCTTCAGGTCATTCTTTGGATATTTTTCTGTCCTGGTTCATAAAGTACATACCTTGGGGGATGACAGTATCAGGTAGGAATTGATTAAGTACAGCAGGCTGGGTAAAGGCATTTAAAAAGTGGGGATCCATTGTCTTTTTCACTCCTAGTAAACTGGTAAAAAATACAGGGGAAAAGGAACATGAGTACAGGCACGTTAAGATTAAAATTAGTGCTAAGATCAAAACAAACTGAAAGGTGTGCGTTTTTTTCTATTTACTATTTCATGACTGGTGGATTCCTTTTTTAAAAAAAATCTGAAAGTGTACTTAAATACATGTAAAGAAAAAGATACTAAAAAGAACTTCATTTTTTTCTGTTAATCATCAAAATGTAGAAAAAAAGCCCTCAAGTACTAAAACTTGCCTTTGTTGCATCTAATTCTGTTTCATCTAAATTAGATTAGTAAAATCCTATTTCAACTGAAACAAAAAAGCTTTCAGTTCCTAGGTAGCCATGGACATCTGCTTTAAAAATTACCAATACTTAGGAAGTATTAAATCAAGAATATAGTAGTTAAACTACTGAGACAAGCTCATAAATATAAGCCATTTCTGTTATTAGACCAGTTTGTATAACTGTGAGGAAATTACATGTTTCTGTGTACAATCCCATCTTCATGTTAGATTAAGTTGCATGGCTTCTCAAAGATTTTTTTTTTATTTTAAACACAGATTGAAAAGCAACTTTCCTTGCCAAGCCAGATGTCCTCAAACGAAAGCAGAACGACAATACAGTGGTGAAAATGCCATGTCAAACAACACAAAACTATGGGTCAGGTTCTCCAAAACAGCTAGCAGTCATCTTGGAGGACAGAAGAAATCAGAGAAGGGAAGTGGGTTGTCGGAGCTGTGTGGAGAGGCTGCATAGCCATCTATATGTGCTGTCCTACCAGACATCCAGCTGAAGTTCATCTTTGTCACCAGCAGCTATCCACAAATAAGAAGCTGGCCATGATATCTCCCACTCTTCTAGAAGCCGCAACTCACACCACTGTGCAAGCTGAGATGAGTCTGACTTTTTAACTATGGGTATGTAAGGCTGTGCCATGCTGCCTCAACACAGATAACACAAAAGATAGAGCTAGGCTCTACAGGCAGCTTACGTGGCAGGAAATGTTCAGTTTTAAGGGTTTGCTTTTGCAATCTTCATGTTTGCATAAAGGTTTTTCAGTCAAGTCCACAAGGCTAAAAAAACTAGGATGCTTCCGCTTTTTTCTCAGGAAAAAGTTACAGACAGTAGAATCTGAATAGACTTGTTTAAGAAATGTACTGTAGCAGAATTGTGTAGTTTGGAAAAGACCTTTAAGATCATTGAGTCCAACTGCAAACGTAACACTGCCAAGTCCACCACTAGACCATGTCCCTAAGCACCACATCTACACATCTTCCAAACAGCTTCAGGGATGGTTGAGAAAAGAGACCAACCCCCACCTCACCACAATCTCCTTTCAGGTAGTTGTAGAGAGTAGTAAGACCTCCCTTCAGTCTCCTTTTCTCCAGACTAAACCTCCTCAGTTCCCTCAGCTGCTCCTCATAAGACTTGTTCTCGAAACCCTTCACCAGCTTCATTGCCCTTCTCAGGACACACTCCAGCACCTCAGTGTCTTTTTTGTAGTGAGGGGCCTAAAACTGAACACAGAATTCAAGATGCAGCCTCACCAGTGCCGAGTACAGGGGCACAATCATCTCCTTGGTCCTGCTGGCCACACTGTTCCTGATACAGGCCAGGATGCTGTTGGCCTTCTTGGTCACCTGGGTACACTGCTGGCTCACGTTCAGCTGGCTAGTGACCAACACCCTCAGGTCCATTTCCATCAGGCAACTTTCCAGCCACTTGTCCCCAGACCCGCAGCGTTGCCTGAGGTGGTTGTGTCCCAAGTGCAGGATCTGGCACTTGGCCTGTTGAACCTCCTAAGGTTGTCCTCAGTCCATCAATCCAGCCTGTCTAGATCTCTCTGCAGATCCTTCCTACCTTCAAAGCACATCAACACTCACACCATTTCTTGTATGCAAACTTACTGAGGGTGCACTCACTCCCCTTTTCCAGATCATTGATTATTAAACAGAATTGGCTCCAATACTGAACCTGGGGAACACCCCTTATGACTGGCTGCCAACTCAGGCAGTCTTTGGGCCCGGCCTTTCAGCTATGCAAGAAAGATGGCTTCTTTATTAAGCCAAATGTATGTTGATTTAAGTGCAAGAAATCAGTTATATACTGCAACTTAAGGGAACTACAGAAGGAACCATGGCAGCATATGGTTTGTGTCACAGCACCAACTGTACTAGCATGAGTAAGAGATCTCATCTTCCTTAACAGTCCTGAAAATATGAAAGCCAGAGGAGAGAAGACAGCAATATGATGACCAGTAAGACTTTAAATTTACACTCCTCTGAATCAGCAAATCCCAGCTGCTCCTGGACACAGGGCACCCAGCAGAATGGACTGCTGCTCTGTTCTCTAAATGGGAGTGCTACCTGTTTGTGGGTGGGAAATGCTCTCCCTTCTGTCTGAAGTAGAGTGCTGCAGGGCCACTGTAGGAGAGGGGAGACTGACTCTTTTTGGTCTTTTTTAATAGAAAGCGAGTATCACACGAGAGGACTCCTTCTGTCTGCCCAAAATGCCCATTTCAGGAGCCCTGTCTCTCAAGGCTCCCTATGTAATGAGTGGATATGGCACCTTTAAAGAGTAATCCAGAGTGTTCAAACAAGGGTCTAGCTTTGGCTTGCATTTTCCAGTTACCAACTACCTTCTGTTACCAAACAGACAGCCTCAGTTGCTACCACAGGTGCCTGAAGTGAGGTGCTGTGATTGACCCAACCCTATAAGCACAGTGGGGCAAGGCAGTTGCAGCAGATTCGGTTGCCCGAAGATCTCCAAAGTGACAATTCTCTGCTTTATAGCTTTATACACCAGACAGGATCATGCTGCTCTGCAGCCTCTCTCTCACATATTTTTTAAAGATTTCTGTCAAAGTGCATTATGAGCATCCACTTATAACATGGATATTGCCAAGCTGAGCATATTGGTAGAAAATAGAGATTGGATACTTTTGCACATCAGTATGGTAAACAAATTAGGTACAAATTCCCTAGCAAGTCACTAGGGGAAAACGTCACGAGAGAATTAGTTCCGTTATGGTGGCCGTCTCTAAAAAGGTGCTTGGTAAAATAAGATAGGAGAAATTGAGTCATTTAGTGCCTGAGGAATAACTGAATTACCAAGATAAGACTGCTTGGATGAAATCACCTTGGAGAGAAAAGTTAATTAATACAGAGCAACCTAAGGACAACTTTCTTTTAAACTAGGTTTCTGACAGCTGTTGTGCTGTGGGAAGTCCTGCTCGTAAGCCTTCTGTACTTGTCTGTTTAAACCACAACTTGCACTAACTCAGCTTTGCTGCAATACTTGGTCTTGTGTCTCTCTTACTTCTTTTGACTACTTACACATGTAGGTGATGTGTGCTGCCTGACACATCTTTGTCTCTTTTTGTTCAAGGAACCCAAGCATCAGAAGCTGCTCTTTAAAATTTGGAAGTCTGTAAGAAAAGGCCTGAAATTAAGCATTTGCAATAGCCTAAGTTAATATCCTCTAGGGTCTCAGTCCTTTGTGTCCTACTCAGTGTTAAAATTACTATACTGAGTAAGAATAGCTTGCCTAGTATCCAGTCTCTTACAGTACCCAAAGGCAGAAGCCTATTGGGGAAAAAAAAAACCCAGCAAAACATAAACAGAGCAAGCACGTATAGATACTTTTCTAAAACACTTCAACAGCCTGCAGATCAGCCTTCCTAAATTGAAACCGGGGTCCTGGTAATTATGTTTACTTGCCATGAACTTCCCGTTCACCCCTTGAGTATGTACATGTATCTCCCACCACTCAGCAGTGAGAAACCCAAGAGCGTGGCTTTACCCTGTGTGAAGCACCACCTCCCGCTGCTTGCTCTGACCTGCCACCTGCCAGCTTCCCCTGAAGCTCGCTGCTATGCACAACACAAAGGAGACCAATGGATCCACATTCTTCACATCTCTCTGTTACTACTGTACTACTATCCTACACCCAACAATCATCTCTTCCTGCAACGGAGGAAGCACAGCTTGTGTCTTAGTCATCCTTCACAGAGAAACCACTCCATAGTACCTTTATTCACCCTGGTCACCCTCTTCTGAGCTCTCACTTGGAACAAGACTTGCAGATTCAAGTAGGTGCACTGCAACCTCTCATTGCTCGCTGCGTTGTTCTCCACTCTTCTCAGTCCTCTTCTCCTCATTCCTAAAACTGTTTGCTTTTTTTTTTTTTTTGATCATGGCCGAGTGCTAAGGCGGCACTTTAATGGATCTATTACACCCCCAAGACCTTACTCCTACATAGCAACACGCTGCGCCAAGCCTATCATTTATCTGGAGAGCTAGTATGGTTTTTTTTCCCCATGTGTTTCACTTCACATTCACCTACGTTGATTTCCCACAACCATTTCAGGGCCTGAGAACTGCAGTTCCTTAGCACTTAATAGACTCGTTGTGCATTACTAATTATTAGCATTCGTGAGCAGTCCCTTCATGTGGCAACTTTCATTTCTTTGAGGCTTGATCTTTGACAGCAGCCTTTCAAAGAATAACATACTGTACAAACAATATAAAATGGAACATGACTGGGTGGGAACTCCTTCTTTGGGGTTAGCAGTTTAATGAGAAATAGGAAGGGATGGAGGATTCAGTTTTCACGCTCAAGCTTCCACGTTTGCTGCAACCAACCTGCAAGCCCATCGTCCCAATTTGCTGTTCAGAGCTGTGACTGACTTCTTGTTTTTCCAGTCTCCATCCTCCTGAACGCGTTATTTATCAGTACTTGGAGAAGAGGTCATTGTAGGAGACAACTGCTTGAACACCACTTGTAGATGCATTTCACAATGACATCTTTAAACAAAACTGAGGTTTAATTATTGGCTGTTCAAATGAAATGGCCCAATCTGATCCTTCATTCTCTGTTATTGAGACAATGCCACAGATATTACAGGCTTGTCTGTTCTAAAGTCACGAGGCTCCCAATCCGATTCATTTCTCCTCTGCCATCTGCCGAGGCAGCCAAGTGAATTTTTCTTAGGCCAAGAAGCTCGACTATTGCACAATGCCGCACTGCCACAACTACCGATAGAACAACTAATTTTCTAAGTGAGTCAGATCAGCTCACTTTTCCTCCCTGAGTATCTGATATCAGATATCTGATATATGATAGAAAGCATTAATGAGCCACCAGTGGTCTCTGGCATGCAAACTAGCTGTAGAATACACACAAGGCACTGAGCAACATTACCGAATTGTTTCAACTGTTTCCTTTCCTGTTTGAAGAGACAAAAGCCCTACTTCACATTACTTCCAACACATTCTCTAGGAAAAATTGTCTAAATTGATCATACAAAGGAGAGAACAAACACCAAGTAGGAATGTTAATGTTAGTAGTAATATTTCTGCCTTCGTAAAACCAGAACTGAAAACTAAATGAGAAAAAAAAGAGAATATGCATTGTGTATCCAGTTTAAAATGTACTTTTACTTCCTTGTTTAGTACCAGATCTTTCAAGAGATCTTTTTGATCATTAAGATCAGAAGAGATGTTGTCTTAGCAAGAAAAATCCACATGGACATAGAAAGTCTTACAATTAAAAAAAAAAAAAAATTAAAAAAAGAGTCCCTTTTCCGAAACTTACTATTGTCTCCTCCAGCAATCCTCCAGAAGCTCAGAAGCTCTTCCAAGATCTTTTCTCACAGCAGGCACAATCAAATTTACAGGGAGAGGGGACTGACCCCTAGGCTGGACGTGTCCTGGGCCGGAGCTGCAGCCTCCCATGCGGGGCAGCGCAAAGGACGTGGAGCGCGCGAGAGGGAAGTTGCGTCACACGGTACTGGCTGCTCTTAAAAACGAAACCACAGTTGCATCCGGAACTTAATTGTCTATGTGCCTGGTCCCCGCTGGAGACTAAAATAAACAGAAATACAAATGCAGGAAACATGCAAACCCCCAACTCCTGAAGTACCAGAGAGCATTAGATAGATACGATCGTTCTCCCCTGGTACTGCATGGCAAAACTGTCTGCTGGTCTGCCTCTGGCGCGACCCACAGTGCACTTGTCTTTGTGTATAATAATAAAACAGCCAACAATAGACAAAATCACTGTGCTACATTACACCTTTTCCTCCTGGTCCCTTGACCATTTTACAAAGCGGATCAGCACTACTCTACCTATCTGGTAGAAGGAGAAACGTAGGCAGATGGAGATTAACTCATTCATCCTAGAGCTGGTTAGCCACACCAGGACCCAAAAAGCTCATCCGAGATCTGAGACCAGTTTTCACCAGGCAGTGCTTGCTACTCTTCCTTCCCTTTTCCATCACTGATTAAAGAGGGAAAGGTCCCTATAGCAACTGCTTTCCCCTGGACATTTCCTTCAGGTACCAGTTATATTCACTAACACCCCCAGAAAGCAAAAGCAACTCTGCCTTCCTCCACAAAATCCCCGAATGAGACATCAGACAGCCATGCTAATTAAGCTGGTCTGGTTGAATGCTGTTAAGGGACCATCTCCTGCATTGTTGCCACATATAAGAACCAATAGCTCCAATAGCATGTGATAAAGAGGCTAAAGCAAAGGAGGTTGAAAACAGATTTCCAGTTGTCATGAATTCTTAGTAGTTGAGAACTTAACCCAAAAAATCCTTAATCAAAGGGCAAACTTACCTCTATTTTTTAAGCAGGTAAAAAGCACAACAATACAGCAAATTAGTAAAGACCTAGCATATCTTCTTACCTATGCAGAAGCGCATGCCACAGTTCAGTTCAGTTCAGTTCAGTTCAGCCTTGAAATGTAGTAAGTAACAAACAAAAGGAAGACATAGTTGGAGTTGATATTGGGAACTTCATACAAATCCAGTTTTGTATCAGCAGGCAGAGGGAGCAGAAAGAATTAAACACTGGGAAAGCCATCTGTAATTACCAGGTCTCTCCCTACTTCAACTGGCAACTCAAAGGATTTCTTTCTCAAAAGCCTCATTACAATACAGCGCTTCTGTGCTAAAAGAGAAGTCTGAAATACACGTGATGGAGAAGCATCTTTTTTCCTCCAAAAACTGATGTTGCCATCACTGCATGAAGTAACCAGTCTTCTGTAGGGCAGCACTCAGAGGCTTTCCATACATTTCCATACATGAGCACTCCTCATGCACACACACATACACACACACCCCCCAACCCTACACACCTGGCCCTCACACAAAAGTAGCCACTGAAGAACAATTCAAGGAATCAATAGCACTCCCACCAATAACAAGTTCTGATAATGCATTTTCCCACTTTTCCACACAACCTTGCTCTGTTGGAGAGACACTCTATGCTCTCTCCATACCAGAGCAAAGGAAAGCACACAGGCATTTTCAGTGTCACTCCAGATTGCTGGCTTCCCAAGTGCTCCATAGACACATACAGGACTGGCTTCAACATGCCAGGCTTCCTTCCTGTGCTGCTGCTGCTGCAGAACTGGGCCCCAAGTCTTCTAACAGTATCAGAGAGTGTAATTCAGTTACTTTTCTCTTGTGGAAGTTACCTTTTTACTTTACAATTTGATCAGGTCCAGTAGCTGAGCAACATAAAAAAATAAATTAAGAAAACCACAAGTGGCTGATGAAACCACTTATTTGTGTCTGCCCATACAATCTCATCACCTGTACCAGGACCAGAAACTTGAGTTGCTAAGTCTGCACAGATCATCATGTATCTAAGATCCTTGATGAAGACAGCAGGCGCTCATCTTCCATAAGTTCTTCCCACATTCTTGCCCATTTAGGAAAAAAAAAAGAAGAGAGATGTACAAAACTAAGTGATCATTATTTATTTATTTGAATAAATAGTACAACTGTCACAAACCATGCATAACACTCCTGCTGTGATTTTTAGCAAATGTAGCATTGCATTGTAACTTGCTTACAGTACACAACTCTTGTCACAAAGCTGGATGTCTCCAGCATATGGCAAGCCCAGAATTCTGCAAGGCTGTTTTTTAGTAGTTAGAAATCCAGAGTAAACACTGTTAAAAACAGTAGAAAAGACTCTTAAAAAACATATTAATACTGAAAGCACTGGGGTGTGGAGAAGAGTGGTAAGAAATCCCACAAGATTTAAACTGATTTTAAAAAATCTCTACTGCTGTTTTTTCACGATGTGGTTTAGGAATGTCGGGGCTTCTTCAGTAATATAGCTCACTGGAATTCAGTATGTCAAGCAGATGCAGCTAAAAGGCAAGTTGGAAGGACTGGAAAAGACAGACATTCATTAAGCACATACAAACATGGAAACTTTAATCTGCTGAGCATTTAGCATTCCAGATTAACTCAATAGGATTCAGATGTACCCCACCAGCATCCAAGGAATGTAACACAAAGTGTTCATAAATAAGATTTTTAATATTGACTTATCTTTTTGAGAGTAAAAGAAGTATCATGCATATGTCTCAGAAAGACATGACAAAAGCAGGTGTTTAGAGAAGCTTTACCTATATTGCTCTTCCTGGAAACTGGACTGATTGGGAGGAAGTTCCAGTTCGGGTAAGTCCGCCCTGTTCCAAATCTACTTAATGATAAATACAGCATCTAGAGGAAGAGTGACCTGACTAGAAAGTGGGGAACCAAGCAACAAAAAAAATGTATTTTCCGTGTGTGACATTCACCAACAGACTTAAAAACACACGGTCTATGACACCTGCCCCCAACCAGTCCAAGGCATCAAGCCTGCGGTCTTCACTGAGGGGTATATTGATGTAAGGAATGCTACGAGAGACCCCTGCCTCAGGTTGTAGAGGAGGGACTCAGGTTTCTGCAGCGTGACCAGAAACACATAACTGAACAAAACAGACACTCTTTTAAAATTTGGTGACATATTCACATCTGCTCACATGCAATGAAAATGCCAGCTGCATAATTCTATCCCAGAAACAGTCATTGTACCCCTCTCAAAGCCAAACTGCCCTTATCAATCTCCTCTTGTTATTTTCTGTTTGCTTTCTGTTATTGCTTGCAATTTCAGAAACTAGATTCTCTGGAGGTCTTTCCCAGCAACTCAGAGAATATAAACAGCATTGGCATTTCCACATCACCTGAAGGGAAGTGGGTGGAATGACAGCTCTTTAGCAGACTTGTTTCCCCACAAATAACACTGCATTAAACTAAAAGTTTGAGAGACCTTTCAGTTCAATCACCTTCCAGCCTCATGATACCCCTATTTCACAGCATGAAAGTTCGACCAATTTCATTAACCTGCCAGGAGAGCTGACCCATCAGGCCTTAGTGCCTCTGAAAGTCTCCTCTGTAATAACTGCTAGCACTGTGGTAGAGTTTAGTGGCCCCATCTGAAATTCAACTCCATTTGTTCTAGGCTCTGCATAAACAGCAAGAGGTCAGCTCCCTCCTAAAGTACAGGCAAGCAATGATTCCCCACAGAGCCTTACAGAGTAGATGAGATCTGAATTTTTCATGGAAAGAAATGGTAACTTTTTTCCTATCTTTGTTTTGGATATGAGAGGGGAGGTGACACAAATAATTAAAACACTGTAAGTCAGAACCTAAAAATATGAAACAAAGATGCAGAAGCCCATTTCTCTCCCTTTGAGATTAAAAAATGTTTGAGGATGGAAGGAGAAAATCCCAATTGTAAAATTACAGTATTCAAATGGCATGTTTCCTCTTGAACTCAGAAGGGGGGTGAGAGGGATGATAGACTAGATGACCTTTAAGGTCCCTTCCAGCCCAACACATTCTGTGATAAGGGTAAATAATGTTCCATATAAGAAAT
>NW_009724474.1:44504-60896 GCF_000703405.1 Apaloderma vittatum
GAAAGAAGATGCCAACTTACAACAGGACTCAAGTGAGCAGAGCAATACTACCTGCTTCCTTCTGGGGGCACTCTGCCTATAGTTTCACACAAAATCAGGTCTGACCGTAAAAGGAAAGTCGTTGATACATAAAAGTAACCAAATCTCTCGGCTATGCACTCCAAGGAGAGGAACGCTATTATACACATATTCCACAAATAATTTACTCTGGAAATCACAATTCCATTTCCCTCACGCAGAAATATACTCAAACAGCTCACATTCCAGCACAGCCTCCTTGTACACACTGCTGCATCCAGCACATCACCAACCAGGAACAGCTCTACGGATGAAACTTGGTAAGTACTATGAGGTAACTACAGCCTACTGGTTAAAGCTAGCAATCCTTTTTAAAACAGATTCCCATTAAAATCCATAATAGCTTAAAAGACTACAGGACTAGGTCAGAGCCTAGCAGAGTATTTCTTGAGATAGCACAGGGAAACTCAATGAAATTAGTTTGAAGCTTAACTCATCACTGAAGAGCTTCACATCTGAGTGCCAACCACTGTCCTGCACTTTATATACCACATCTTGCAAGGCCCAGTGCAATCCATTAAGCACAGAGAAGCTCTTATTTTTACAGGAATTCAGTTTGACTCTTCAGGAAAGAATATACATAAAACTGTCTATAAGAGCCTGGCCCCCAGAACTGTACAGCTGCCAGTAATTCCAAAAGGAATGAATCCGACCTTTTAACTCAGCTACGTGAAATGAAGAGTCAGCCTTAAAACTGCCAAGCTCATTATTCCCCATGTTTGTCACAGAAAGGACCAGGGCAAAATGTATTAATCTAGCCTCTGCTTATTTGACCAGCTCCTGACTAACCTGATCGAAGCTGCAAGCTTAACAGGTGACAGTGGCTCTAGCAACCGAGTGTCTCCTAGAAAAACAGACATCAAAATATTAGCTGGTCATCCCACTGCAAGACCTATTCTGTGTAAACACTGAATGGAAATAACACTGAGTAGCATGAGGTTAACACAAAAACTGAAGCTTTTGCCATGAGCTTCAGATACTGCCTGTAATTGCCCCCAGTCCCACCCCCCCAACAGAACATGCAAAACCTTCATTAACAGAAGAGGCTCAGCTTCTAAATAAATTCCAGTGCTGATTTTCTGTTGCCAACACTTGAGCCTGGAAAATCATCAAATGCCAGTTGCAGCCATGGAGTATGCAAAAGAAAATCTCCAGCCATGAGGAAGGTTTCACATCTTCCCTGCTTATCAAAGTAGTTAGTGGTATATTTCCTTTTGTCAAAAGAACATTTGTTCAACACAAACAACAGAACCAACAGTACCATCTGGTAAAAGCGTGAAATATCTATACATTTTCAAGTGACCTAGAGAATACATATGCATTATTTTTAGTGGAATTGTCATACAAACAGCTACAGACAGACCACATCGAAGAACAGCATAGTAAGGATGCATGAAGTATAGCATAAGGCACAACGGGAGCGTGCAAAGGGTGTGTTTATTGCAATTTCTGCCTAAGGAGATTGGAAGGATGAGGACCTCAGCAGCTTCCAAGATCATTCAACATTCTTGTACTTTGTGAACAGGTTGTATAGAACCCTGAGGGTAGACTTCAGATCCAAGTTGACAACATCTGTGAAGGAAAAGGAGAAATCCTTAATTTGCTTTTCGTTCTCCCTCATTTGTCCTCAAAGGAACAAAAGTCCCCACATCTCTGAGTCAGTGGAATCAGCAACAAAAAAATACATAAAGTTCTGATCTCTCTATCAAGCTTTTTAAATGTCTCATATGACACATTTCAAAACAGCTTCATGGTAATACAGTAATAGCTAACTTCTTTGGGAAACAGAGAAAGATAATTCCCTAACTCGTCAAAAATCGGTTACAGAGAAAGTCTACTTCTGTATGAGACCTGAGTTAAAGGTTTTGGGATGATGACTTCATTGGCCACAGAAGCAGCGAACAAGTAGCCACACATCATATGAGATACTGAATCTCACACATCCACAACTCAGATTAGAAATAAACAAAGCCTGAATTCTCTTCGCAGACTCAAAACTTTCTGTTATCCAATATCCCTTCTTACCATGTTAGGCCAGGGAACAGATCTGAAAATTCTCAACAAGAAGTTTTGCTGCTAGCACCTCCCAACCTATCACTGTAAGAAAATGCCACGAAATACCAGACATGTAATCCAGGGACTACAAGGGAAAGCATAGTACAGACAAGGCTGAAGAGGTGGAAAGAAAGGTTGGATATAATGTGTAAGAAATAAGGAGGAGGAAACAAATAATATACAGTAAACAATATATATGGAAACAGAAGTAAGGAAGAACAGATAATTTAAAATTGTTCAAAGAACTAGGAAGACAGCAAACAGTTAAATGACTAAATACAAGTAATGTGAGGTCCAGGGGAAACACCTACTGCCTGTTTTGAAGAGTCATTGCCAGGATCTCTCCACCCTTCCCTCCCACCCCATGCTGGATAACACTCCAACTCCCATTCTTGATCAGGTATTTTCAGTAACCTCTCAGACTTTCCTTTTTGCCCTTTTTCCTGTATTATTTTACATATTTCATCTATGATTTTGTATTTCGCATTTGCAAAACAATCTTCACCGGCCCCAAAGAAAGTAAAGACCCTAACTACTGTGAAGTAGCATACCCTGAAAAAAGAGATGTCTTACCTGGCTAACTGAAATAGGAAACATATTTCTAATTTTTACAGGTATCTTATAAAGTTGCTTACTATCACAGCACTCTCAGGAAGGTAATGGCCAGAATTAGCATTGGTTTCTCTGTACCAAGAACCAGCTTCCTCAGAAATGGGTTTAAAATGTAAATTTAGCCTTGGAAAACAACACCGTGCAACAGATATGCTCTTCTGAAACTGGCAAATCAAGGCAAATATCTGGAGAAGAGACAACTACCAGCAGATTTGACCCACTGATGCTGGCAGTCACTTTTGTTTGTTAAATAATTAAACAAAATAGTGCTGGCACTATGAAAATGCAAAAAAAAATTTAAAAATTGCCCAAACAGTCAGCTCTGTAGCTATCACAGATTTCTACTGTATATTTGCCCCATTCCTGCCAAATGGTCTTTTCCCCACACCACCCATTTTCAGCTTTCCACAGGACGGGTCTTTTCCCTGAGCCACTGTAAGCTCCACCTCAGCGGACACAGTGTGAAGAGGCGTGATCAAGTCTTGCAGGGTTTGGCCCCTGCTTCCAGCAAAAAACAGTTCAGAGGCAGGAACTGCCCACGCTATCAACCGCCATCAAGGTGCCAGTGAAGAGAAAAATAAATCTGGAGGGGAGAGAAGAAACATTGCTGGAAGCTGGGAGCACAGCTAGGGAACGAGGGTGCATCCTCATGGAGGCATTTAAGGCTGGCTCCTACTAATCTCCACCAGCAATTTGAGCCAGGTAACTGCTCAGGATCACCTCTGGTGATTACTCTGAGGAATGAGAGGTATGGGAGGCCCCATCACTAAAAGAAGGGACAGACTCTTTTACTTGGTAGTGTAATGATATGTCAATTTAGGGTCAGAAGAAACTACCGCCGTCACACAGTCTGATCTCACGTGCAACACAGTCCTTAGATATCTTTGCCTTAGAAATCTTATATTGAGCTTACAAACCAACTTGTAGTTGAATTAAAATGTAAGCTTAACATTGCATGTTTTCCTTTTCTGTTTTTAATTTTCCACTGGCAGAAGTTCTGCCTCCATCTCTTGACAATTCAGACCTATGGTTAATTACCTTCACTGTTGCAAAAGTTATACTGTAATTCTAGTTTGACATTTTCCTAACTTTTAGACCTTCCTATGCCTTTGCTTGCTGCATTAAAGAGTACAGTTGTGTAAGATGCATCACACTAATTAAACAAGATGTCTTTCTTGCAAGCACTGCAGAAAGCATGAGCTATAGAACTAGAAATCGTGGTGTTCTGCTCTAGACAGTGTTTTACATGAAAATCCCACAACTAATTCAAGAGGCATTTATCACCCACTTCATGCTAAAGGACAGGTTTTCCAGCCTATTTAGGAACAAACAACAGATTGGTATGGCACTAAGAGAATATACTGTATGCCTTCAGAGTCTAGGGCAAAACGAAACCCTGTTCTAAGAGACGTGTATCACATGACTGCACTGACCATCACAATCCTACAGAGGATTCGACAAGACAAGCAATGCCCGAGATGTTACCATCCTCTCCACTGGAGCAGCTTTTCAAGACCAAGTCAGTTTTACAGGCAACTCCAGCCACACAGACACCACACGAGCACACTCCCTCCCACAGCTGTGAACTACTGCTGCCAGGAACAGGTTAACACACAGGAGAGGAAGGAATACACACGAGAGACCATGCATCCTGCAGCTGCGAAAAGAAATAAGCTACTTTGGCTCTCTAACTCCTATTAATAACTAAAATTTTCAATCAGTAAAACATTTACACATATTCTGCTGCTTACTGAATCGACACATCTTGTTCAGAGCAAACAGAAGATCTGCTAGAGTGTTCTACCGCTCATGACAGCATAAGGATATAAGACAGCCTTATGTGAAAGTAATCTCTTCTGTTAGATCAACCAATGAAAGCAAAACCAGAAAAAGGACATGCTTTCAACCAGACAAGTCTTCTCCTAGGTTTTAAACATTTTCTCTCAGAACTGGCTTATCTAGTTCACCAGGTCACCTACAGCAATCTCTTTAACCCTCCCACTCAAAATACTGTCATTCCTCATAGTACATTCGTATTTCTCGTTTCCTTGTCCTCCTCATACACCCAGACTCAGCTCCAATACCCAGAACACCCCTTTTACTTTCTCAAGTTTGTGCCTTGTTTCACCAAATTCTCCAGAAGCACTTTTGACCCACAAATTTAAAAGAACAGCACTGGCAGGCTACATATGCATTTAGTATTGTCTTTTGCCGTTTCCCTCCACTATCATCAGCTCCACTATTTGTTAATCTATTTATCATCACCGCTTTGTCTCATTTTAAGCCAGACTGAACATTTCTTGGGGGCTTCTCATTTTCCTTTGTTCTGCGGAAGCCTCTAACAAATATGTAATTTGTAACACTAGGAATAAAAATTGCTCATTTTAGCAGTCAAAGTTTTCATTCCTCTTTTTATCCCCTAGTGCAAGCAACAGTGCAGACCTCATCATTAATTAATTTCAGGGTTCAGAGACTTTAAAGGAAAAAACACAATTTTTATACTTTCCAGTTCTGACTCCCAAGTCCACATAAATCAAGAAGAGAGTTTGCTGCCGGTTCTCCTTAAAAAAAAAAAAAAACAAACACAAAAAGAAATCCCAAAAAACCCCAAAAGCCTTTCAAATATCTGTCACTGAAATCTGACCACAAAGTCCAAATCAGTGCTAAGTGTATGAATTATGAAAATTTTGCCATGAAAAGTTTCTTACTTGGATTGTAATTAAGAATACCCACCACATTTATAATATAAAGACACACCACAGACACAGACAATGAATCCTTTGGAAAACTGTCAAGGGGTGCATTTACAGCTCCACTTTGTGGTACTACTGCTACCGTCTTTGAATGGAGTTGCAGTTGAAATGCACCTCCCCTGATGTCTTTATATACAGTTTAAAGCTAATGGCATGTCCATACCTTCAGGGCGAGCTTTTGGTTTCTTCAGTCCTCCATCTTGCATCAGCTCAAAAGCAAAGGAAACATTATGAACCTGAAAGAGGTAAAGTGTTTAGAATTTCCAAGTTGTATAGTTATTAAAAACATTTAACCAAATTTTTAAAATGCTTTATTATCTCTGTGCTTGACATAGAGAATCATAATTCTATTTAAATTAATATTGAATATTTCTACATTCAACCATGACAGCAGGTACATACGAGAGACTAAAAAAGGAAAGCTTGTGTCATTACAGGGCAAATACTCAGTTTCATATGCAAAGGAAGTGACCTAATATTTCCAAATTTCAAGTGTAAAAATGTGACTCGGTATCACTTGAACTAGGAAATCCCATTAAGCCCCGATTTCAATCTCTATGGCAGAGACCAGAGAGCTCCCAGCAACAACTACAACAGAGCTGCATTTTGTTGAGTTCTTACAACCTGTGCCCAAGATCAACATTTCCAACTACAAGGCAAGAGATCACAGGGCAACAAGGAACGTAACAGAAGTGACATAACAAACAGAGTTGAGAAAACACACGTGGGTATGTAAGAAAGAAGTAAGGATGCTAAATGGAATTATTCTCAAGGAACGTTAGTCTTTTCTGCACTATTATCAGCTGCATAACAAGCAACATCAACATCACATCATCAACTGGCCTGGCTGCTTGTTGCATGACCTCATGCTAATCCCTTAGTCTCTTCGTGCTTTGGCTTCTTCCACTTGAAAATAGAGATAAAAGTCAAAGCAAATTTCTCCAACGAAGCAAATGTTTCGAAAAATGCTTGGCAGTGATAGTTCCTAGAAACTGTGCAACAAATATGCAAAACAAGCTAGGCACAGCTGTACAGAAAGAGCTTTCTGAATAAGCTACCAAGGATCATACATGAACATAAAGTCAGAGGGGACAAAATGGACAAAAAGGAAAAATGCAAGAATGTGGGTGTCTCCATCCAATCTCTCCTTTGAGGAGCAAATATTATGGTTTAAAAATATCTGAACAGCAGCTTTCTTGTCCACACTTACTCAAATTTAAGCCAAGTAATTTGGATTATGAATTCTGTGCATTTTTCTTACTGTAAATGACAGTTCCGGAGATACATAGCGAGGGAGGGAGTCTTAATTAAGCTACTCATCCCAAAAATCAGGGAGTTATACATACAAAGCTCCCCTACAACAAGGAAGAAAGGCCCCTTTCACTAGTGCTTATTTCTCAGGACTTTTATCTGCTACAGTTCCTCCTTACTCATTGCAACAAACCAAATCACTTTCAAGATAGAAACAGTTTTTCCTTTCCCCAAAAGGCAGAGTCTACGTCTCCTTCTCTGACTTACAACTCCCCTTTCCTCAAGACAAAGTCTCCATGCAAAACTACAACATTACTTCAGGGATATTGGATAATCTTTACTAATTTAAACTGTTTACAACAATATCAGAACCGAACAGGTGCTAGCTACAACTCAGCATCCTGCATTTCTACAAGGGCAAAAATTCAAGATACTAGGATAAAAAAAAGCAAGAGAAAGCTCTAAAGGAGAGCTTGTGTAAGATGTAAGAGATAACCATTTTCCCCCCTGCTCTATCAAGTTCCTGTGCAGTATACAAAATTCAAAATTAACTAATCCCCATCCTATCCACAAACTTAACACCTAACACTTAAGATGGGTTATTCTACCCTTGATGAAGTCCTGTCCCTCAGAGAACATGCACCTCTGAGGGGAGCTTCACTGCAACAAGCAGCACTTAAACAGCCCTCACCTTACAAAGTAGTCGACATTTTAAGTTTTACTAATGTTTCCACTCCTGACCTAGCCATCTACTGTTCCAGCTCAGCCAGCACAGTACTTGTACCCTCTTCACTGCAGAACGTGGCAGAATGAAAAGCAGAGGACAGATGCATTACTCTAGTACCACCAGGCTCAGAGTATTTTGATACCAGGCACCAAATATGTACAGAAGTATGTGCACGTTCAGGAACAATTACAGAAAGAGGCAAACGTTTGGTTATTATGATAAAATACATGTTAAGCACTCATCATCAACACTAGGAAGGACACAGGACAAGGGAGGAAGTGTGAGGCTAAGGGCAAGAGACTTATTTCACCTTCTTCCATCTCTAACACCCTGATTATGAGTAAGATAATCCAAGACTACAAAGAATCCACTCTTCTTCCTCAAAGCTCCTTTTGTCTGAGACACTGCTAGGCAGCAAGTCATTCACTCCTTACCAAACAGAAGGAAACATCCAATAAAGACAAACTAGCACATTCTCTTAAAACCTAAAGTCCACAACGCTGGCAATGATCCTGCCAGGAACTGGACACAGAACCAGCTGTCGGTACTTACAAATTGACTTCAGACAGGCAATATTTTTCTTGCTCCATCCCTGGCAGGATCAGGGCAACAACTTGGCTTTAGATCAGCTCCAAAACATGTTACCTGTGAGCACTCAACACACAGTTTCTAACTGCAGATCAAAGATCATGGCCCAGGTATCATCACTTTTACTACAGTATCTAATTTACATATCAAGTAATGATATTTACTTGGTTGGTTTGTAAGAATATTAAATAAAATACAGAAAAAGAACTCCCACCTCTCACCTGTTTGTCTTTCTTGCCTATTTACATAGGATATTCTAGGCGAAGCCAGGTATAAGCTCTGCTCTCTACCCCAAGAAGGCATCCCTGCACACAAATACACTTCAGGCAGTACTACATTTTAGTAAACCACTTTGATCATGCAAAGTACTATACAGTACAAAGCACTTATTACTGATTTATTCATTATGGATATTCATGAGCTTTATGTGTCGTTTGATGCTAGTAACAGTATACTGCTCTTCCTTAACTATGGGGATTTTACCTATTCATTTCACAAGCAACTTTTAGTGGTATTAACTATCAAGTGTCACAGCCAGTGCATCTTTGCTACAGCTCCTGAAGAGAAGAATATACCAGGTTCTGACGGACTGGGTACTAAGAGAAAGGACACAACAATTGGAAAATATAATGTAGTAACAAAGCAAAAAAAATATAACCTAAAGTTTCTACCCACCTTCTGATCAAAGCTTTCAGGTGTCAAGTAGAAGTTATGAAGTGGAACAAAATAGTCTTCAAGGAGACCCATGAGCAAAACCAAGTAAACACCATCTGCAAACTAAGCAGAAACACTGATGACATTCCTAGGCGAGAGCATCTGTTTTCAAATAAGCATTAATAAACAAGCAGAAAAAAGAATGCTTTGCCCAAATTAGGCTCTCAGATTTCTACCACTGCTGTTTGCTGGCACAGAAGTGTAAGATGGTTCAGGAGTCACAGACTGCTCCTTTCAGGCTCAGCGAGGAACTGACAGCAAGTGAAACGAGCACTTAGGGCTTTGTTTTGTCTGCTCCCTGGATATTCACCTCTTGCAACTACTAGTGCAGCTGAGCAGGCTCTTAAGAGCCTGTTCATACAGCTGCTTTCTTGTCAGTTCTCTAAAGAAAAGAAAAAAGTACGGGATACAAGGCTTTCTCCCTACATCTGGTAGCATTGTTTCCCCTACTCTCATTTCCTGAGCAGAACAAGGAAGCCCATCAGCTATTGCTATAGCATTAACCCATGCAAGATCATGTGCCAATGATTATTTAAATTACTTATGTAAATAGCTCTAAGCAGAAGAAATTAAAAACAATTCACCTGGGAGTGATCTACAATTTGTAATCCTTAGTTGTGCAGAGTATTTGGTCTGAATAGGCAGGGACTGAAAACAATATCTTCTTTATCTCCAGCCAGTTATCTATTTACTAGGCTACTGAATATTTTGGGATGAGGTTAAGAGTATGTATGTCTGTTCTTGCTTTTCCTCACATTCATTTTATTTGCTTGAGGAATACTGCCAAGTTCACCGCAGAATTTAGTAAAGTTTTTTTTTTATTTAAAAAAAACCACAAACAAAAACTTTGTGGGAAACATGATTGCATATTATATACTTCCAGTCCTATAACTACAGTACCTGGTCATTTCAACCACAATCCCTCTTTAAACATGTATGTTCGTCATTCAAATCTCAAATACCCTAAGCAATACTATTCAGTATTCTCACCTGACAGATCAACCACTTACTGGCTATCAGAGCAACGTTAACTCTTTCTAACAGACTTCTCACTTGTGATCCTGATACGGTGTATGCGATATCCTCTAACCTTTTCCAAAATAAATTGTTGGGTACTTCCAAGGCATTAAGCAATAATCCTTATGACAGGTCAAATCCAGTCACCCACTTATTTCAGCAAAGCTATAAAAAGTAGTGAATGACTGCTATTACCAATTACACATACTTCTGGTATAATTTCCTAGATGCTGTGCTTGTTTCTTTGCCGGGACAGTAAGATAACCATCTCTTCCCAGTTCAGTGAACTCTGGAAAGAATACCTGCTTCTACTTAGCCAGGCTCATGCCTGAAAATTGCTTAATTTTTATCTGTAAAGTGAGAACTACCCCAATGACACTAAAATTCACAGAATCACAGAATGTTCAGGGTTGGAAGGGATCTCAAAAGATCATCTAGTCCAGCCCCCCTGCCAGAGCAGGATCACCCAAAGTGGGCCACACAGGAACGCATCCAGGCGGGTTTTGATAGTCTCCAAAGAAGGAGACTCCAAAACCTCCCTGGGCAGCCTGTGCCAGGGCTCTGTCACCCTCACAGTGAAAAAGTTTTTCCCAATGTTTTTGTGGAACCTCCTGTGTTCCAGCTTGTACCCATTGCCCCTTGTCCTGTCATTGGACATCACTGAGATAAGCCTGGCTCCAGTCTCCTGACAATCACCCTTTACATATTTATAAATATTACATGAGGTCTTAAGGTTTTCAAGGCTACTCTATAACCAGCTCTGTGGTAGAGACAAGAAAACTCCTCAGAGCAGATGGTGGTGGTGGAGAGTCACCTCTGCTAGCATTAAACAAACCTAGATACCACTGGCAGTCAAGTCACTGTAGGTTAGGAGCTCCGAGCCATTAATCCACACTGCTGAGAAGCAAGCACAGTGCACATGCTCACAAGACAGCAGGCTAAAGAGAAGGATACGAAGGCCTTGCCTGCAACAACAAAATCTTTTCCAGCCTCACTTTGATGTGATCAAAGCTAACGCTGACATCTCTACAACGAACTGCACGCTGCAATCCACACTCCTCCCTGGAGTCCCAGACAGCCGGCTATTAAGAACCCCCACCAGTTCCTCGTGAACCCTCACAGCCAGAAAAAGTCATAACCCACCAAGCACCCATAAGTGCCCCAACTGCCTTGCAGTATCCACTTTGATCTGAGAGACAAGCTGTCCTGAAATCCAGTCACATTCTACAGTCATTAATACAACCCTATTAAATATCCAAGAATTTCACCTTGTAATACAAATCAACGGCAATAGGAAGTACGTGTAAACGCAAGTGGAGGAAGCAGCCATCAGTGAATGTCATCACTACTTAAAAAACAGCACTCATAAATTAACATGTCCAAAGATAAACAGTTTCACAACAGGGTTTTATGGAGCGAGGGCCTAGATTTGCAATTTACACAGATAACATATAGAAAAGAGTGTCCCCTACCTGGGTTTCTAACTCCGTTACTTCCAAATTCAGTTTATTCAAGTGCTTGTTCACAAAGGTGATCAAAGACTATAAAAGAAAATACCAGAATCAGTGATGTTAGACGCTACAGCGCCTATGTAAAAAGGTTAACATGATCTTTAAAGATATTTTTAAGCTTAATAAATATGCATGTGTGCTATTTGCTTTTGCATAAATAAGTACATAAAACTGAAAACAACTCGGCCACATAGTAATTTTTGTTGCACTATATGCCAGAAGTCACCAGATGGTGCTATTACACACGGCCTAGTAGCTATTTTCCCTATCACACCAAGCACACTTTAGTAAAGGGAAAAAGCTGTGATTACATTGGTTCTTCAGTCAGTTCTTTGTGAAGATGAAGAAAGCAGGAGGTGCATTTCCTGTCCACACTAATCTCTTGAGCTTCTTAGAGAAGATCCACTGCCTGGGAGCAAGGCATCACAGCACGAGCTAAGACACCCAAGAGAAGATGCCAAGAGTACAGTGCTCTGCACATACCTCTGCTCCTGGAGTGACATGTGCGCATCAATCAGCAAACTACACTCAGGACACAACCAAAGTCGGGCATTTCTATTCCTGGAGAACCCTGCCACTAAGAGCCAGATACGCGCTAATGTGCTGAAGCACAGAGATCTGCCAGCCTGCTTACACCACTTCCAAAAGGGACAGAGAGTTGGGTGATAACACTTCTATTGTGTGGACAGATTTAACTTAGTTCTGTATCAACTTTAGAAACACTCTTCTAGAAGACATTTCAGACTGGAAAGAGAAAATCTTCCAGAGGCTTCAGAGCACATCTATAAAAGCTTTATATTTAGCAAACTTATTCATGTGTGAATCACATTTCAGGGTATCATCCAATTGTAGAAGATCATCTCTAGTAAAAGAATGAGCTGAAAAATCAAGTAGCGAGTACCCCACTCATCCACCCGCAGCCCAGCCCCTCTTCACTGGAGGACAGCACCTGGGATATAAAAGCATGTACGATTGTCCAGTCAGAATGATCTGTACCACGACAAATACTTTGCAGAGTAGCTTTTCCTAACCTGCATCATTTGGAT
The DNA here is from genome assembly GCF_000703405.1 of Apaloderma vittatum. Classification (NCBI taxonomy): domain Eukaryota; kingdom Metazoa; phylum Chordata; class Aves; order Trogoniformes; family Trogonidae; genus Apaloderma; species Apaloderma vittatum. The sequence goes on from NW_009724474.1 coordinate 56,857, forward strand.
TGAATCTAGCAGCACCACCTAGAAAACGCTTAACAAATATAGAATTAGGAGTAATGAGAGTAATGAGACAAGCCTGACTGAAGCCAGCCACTCTATGTATCAACTGGCTTTGGAACAGTGATCTTTGCGGGGTAAACATCCTTTTCACTATTTCAGAATCCTCTCTTGTTCTTTCCCAGGTCTTTATAGGTATTTTTCCAAAAGCATAAGAAACAAAGCAATGTACAAAATAAAACACGACATTTACTTTCTTACCTTTTTGACTACGCTGAGCTTGTCTGGTGCATGATCAAAAAGTGTGTCAAAGGCATCACGCTCTGGTTTTAGAGAAAGACAGTAATAAAATGAACACACCTGCAACGGCTAAGTATGGGAAGACAGTGACATGCCCCAAGCTTAAAGATCCTCCTAGAAAGCCACATTAACAGAGAATGAAGCTAAAAGTTATCATCCTAACTAAATTCCAGAGTAAACTGTCCTGGGAATTTTAGAGGTAACTGAAAATAAACATGACATTCACTGATTTCCTTTTTCTGACATTCCTAACTGGTACACAAGATATGTAGGTGGAAGAAAAATTAAAACAAAACACAAATTTTTGCTATGCTCCAATCCTAAGTTCAACAATAAGCCAGTGAAACATCACCTGGTTTTGGTGCGGCTACAGTGATAGCTACAGTTGCATCCTCCACTCAGTGTCAAAATCAGGCATTAATTTGGTTCACTTAAAAATACTAGCAGTATCGCTGTCTTCAGTGAGGCTTAAAAATGAACATGAGTGAAATCTGATTCACCAGTGTATGAAGAGAAAGGCTTACACACAGCATGAAGATTCAAATCATGTTAAGACCTCCAAAGCATTGTATAATGATATCTAATCCAATCTAAAAATCTACTGAACTGACTAAAATGCAACATCTCATACTGTGGCAGCTTTGGGCTGACTTAAATTTTCCAAACACTGAGCTTTTTAGACAATAACTGTCCACATCAGGTAAAATAAGAAAAAAACTAGAAATCTAACTAATTGCAGTTGCATTAAAAAACCCACAACAGTATGACAAATGCTGGAAAAGTGTGCAAGTTTTTAAGCTGTTAGAATTTTCAACTTATTTTTTAACAGTTTTCTGAAGTTCAAATTTTTTTTATTTACAGAACAGATTTTAATTGTTTTCTATTGTTAAATAAGAAACATATTCATTATCCAAATTACTTTGGTATCTAAAGGTATATTATTTAGCCCCTACAGCCTCACAACATTACTCATTTCCCAATTACCTTATTAATGCTGATACTCTGCAAAATGGGAAATGACAGCATTCATATATTATAACTGGGGAATAACGAAACTAAATTACTTGTTCTTCCTCACATACAATCCTTTACAGGAGCCCACATCTATTCGGTAAGAAGTGACTTATTGTCACTAACAAAACTGAATGCAAAAAGAGACTCTCTTGGCAGCAACATCCAAAAAATTGGGGTTTTTTCAGAAGACCAGATCTATGGTTGGCAAGGTCTAAATTCAAATCAAGTGAACACAGAGGAGATAAAATACTCCATGCAAAGGAATTAGAGAGGGCTGTATGGCTGCTGAAAGTGGACAAATAAACAGCTTGCTTAGAGCTCATACTACACACCTTTGCTTCAGTAATTTCCATGTATTCATTTATATATAAATTAAATGGTTGCATTATGAAGGCGTAACTCTTTTTGCTGGGTGTTGCACAGATTTTTTACTTGAAAGACAGTAACTACTACTAGGAAATATAGTCCTGTGCAGCGTTTTTGCTATTCATTACTAACAAACCAACACAGACCAGTCTAAAGAGCACGAGCAGTATACTGGATGATCTGGTTCTACCCATCAAGCTCCACATCTGTGTGGAGTAAAAAAATCTGCCTCCACAATACATTCCAACCCCACAGAATTGTTCAATCTATTGTCTTGATCTGAAGGAAAACAGACAAGATTTCTGTGCCTGACATAAATTTTTAAAAAAATAAATAATCAGAGTCAACTTTGTTACTTACCAAATCTTCCCATCATCATCCTGCAAGTCAGAGCATTCAAAAATATTGAGTTAGTTCATGAACAATTTACTTTGAAACGAAAAGACCACGGGCTTAACGGGCCTTTTCCCACCAGATGCCGAGGGCGAACCACTCCTATCGAGTCAGGAGGCTGAGCACGTCGCAGACCTGACCCAACGTGCTGCTGCAGGAACGTCCCCAGCAGACCACCAGTGATGTCAGGGAGATACATTTTAAATGAGTGGAAATGCTCAATTATGTTTTACACGTAATTACAACTTCTTATGTGTAACTATTTCTATGACGAAGGGTGAATGAACAAATGTGCTTCTGAGTACAGTTTCCACAAATACAGCCAGATGCCGTATTTGTACAGATGCTTACACTACTCAGCTCAGAAGGAGCCAGGCTATCTATCTCACTTTAATCTGCAGAAAGAAAACATACATCATATCTGGATATTATGTAAATGAAACTGTCATATATGAATTATGTGCACTACCAGTGACATCACCAGACAGATACAGATGTTTATCAGCTGAGATTCAGGCCCTGATTTGCACAGAGGAATCTGAAAGTATTCAATGAATGTTGGATTCTGCTGACAGTCACATTTTCCATAGCTATGCTTATATCAGGGTATGCAACACGCTAACCAGCAAAACTCTTAATATTGTGTAATATTAAATAACTTAACAAAATACAAGTATAAACATACATGCAAATCTGCAAACATCTTTCTCGCTAAAAAATGCTAAACACCACTCCACAGATTGCATCTTACAAACCACATCTGAGGGAGAGGACAAGCTAACTACATTGTTCAAGAGCACACAAGTGAGGGGAGGAATTTTGGCCCACGAACCTGTGGCAGAGCTCTGATCCTACAAAAAACACTACGAGATCTTTAATGTCCACGCAGAGATGTTATGATCTCATTTTTGAGCGTTTCCATCTGAAGGATCTTCCCCACTGAGCTAGCCACATGGTACTTCATTTATCTTCAAAGTCGTGAAAATCTCAGCCAACTCTACGGGGAGCCAATACACAGATAAACTGAAGGAGAGCTCACGTAAGCCCCTCTTAGGAGAGTTGCCTTTAGGCCACGTGAAGGAAAAGCTCAGCTTTTATTTGCAGCCAAAGTGCATGCCTAGCTTTCTCCGTATAAAAAGGACTGTTAAAACATAAAGCAAAGTTGTAAAAAAATGGAGAGGGAAGAGGTTAATTTATTTAATTTATTTTTGCTGAGCTCTTCTCCTGAGGTATTACTGAAAACAGAGACCTTCTCACAATTTTAGCGGGGTATCACTTCAGTTTTGAGAGATATTTCAAAGAATTGCCTTTCTTCAGAATAATTCTTCCACAAAATATCTACACTGGCCCTTCACTTGAGAGAAGCAACAGCAGTGGGCAGAAATTAGTTATATATGGCTACCTCCAGGAGGAAGAAAGGAGGAAAAAAGGCCCACAAAGGTCACATTCAATGAATTGTTCAGTTAAAAGCTTCTGTAACTCAAGAACACCGAGATGACAATATTCTCCTTTGTATCATATTTCCAGAAACCGAATTATTTCTAAGTAAGTAAAAAAGCACCACATTAAGGGATTTTGTTAATTTAGCAGGGGCAAGATTAATCCTCTCTTTTGCCTTTGTAAATGGTCTCACATCAAGCACCACAGACACGCTCCAAAGCTAAAATGTTTTGTGCTTACTCCGTCGTAGTTGTCAGCTCCTCTGTAACATGAGTGGTCTGAAGGAGGCCTTCGCGTTTCTGGAAAGGAAGGTGGAGTTAGAAACTGAGACAACATCGGTAAAGGAGAAGATCATTAGGGGCTCTGCAGCACTCAGCACCTTTCAGGATCCCAGAGGAGAAAACTGCATAAAGCGTGCTCACTAAGTTTCGTGGAGGTGAAACAGCTGACACAGGAGGGTTCACTCACAGAACAGTGGCATTTGTCAGGCTGACAGCCAAATGGATGTTTAGGAAATTTTATATATATATATA
>NW_009724475.1:0-15202 GCF_000703405.1 Apaloderma vittatum
TGTGCTCCGACAGCCCGCGGCTCAGGCGTCCCGGCGAGAAAGTGGGCAAGCCGGTTTGGAAACTGGTGAAGTGCACGGGCGAGGAGTTAGCGGTCTTGTAAGTGATGCTGGGACGGGGGGTCAGTGGAGTCTGTGGGAGCTGCCTCCGACCCCGGCAAAAATAGCACCAGATGTCGACAGCAAGGGGCTCCCATTAACTGAACCACTGCCCTACATAAAAATTGGAACAAAGCAAATCAAAAAATAAAAAAGGGAAACACCAGACGAACACAAAAGCAGGCAGGTACAAAACAGAAGGAGAAGCAACAACGGAAGGGAGAGACAAGTCACAAGAGGAAAGAAAAGCAAAAAAAGAGAGAGTTTAGACAGGCACAGTTAGGGGGGAAGGAGGTTCTCGAGAACTAATTCAACACGAGATGTAGAGAGCTGGTGAGCTAAAGTTCTGCGAGCGGTAAATAAGAACAGAAACGACCAGAGCATCAGTGGGACGCAAACGGGCAGACGGCTCCAACAGGAGGGGACACTGTCCGGGGGGAAGGCATCCACAGCAGACACGGGCTCGACATGCACCTTACCTGAGCTAGGCGGGAGCAGCTCAAACCCCTACCGTTTGTTGGGTTGGTTTATTTGTTTGGTTGGGTTTTCAAACCCAATTTTACAGAACAGCCCTCTTGGCTTTGGGGCAGGTTTTTTGCAGAACTTTGCTCGGCGGTTGTGAACGCTACTGTCGGGCATCGTTTCTGCCGTCAGAACTGGAGGATTTGGGGGCAGACTGTTTTTTTGTAGTTTCGGGAGCTAAATGCATTTTGATTTTGATGAAAGAGCCAGAACAAGATTTTTTGGGTGGGCTTTAACTAACAAGCTCTTTAGACAAAAATGCATTCGCCTTCTCCTTAATATCACACGTTTCATTTTTGCAGTGGTAGAAGAGCCTGGCAGTTTCCTGGCTGACTAATAATGACACGTGGGAGTGAAATAAGCTACAGTAAGTCAAAAAAATACCACGAGTGAGAAGAACAGGACCTTGTTTTGGCTTTCCTATTCTCATTCTCCCAGGGTAGAACATGAATAGCCCTGCGAGCGCACTTTCAAAATCCCTCAGCCTTTTGTGACCTAACGTTTTGAGACCAGACGTTTAATTTTTAAAGAGCAGCTTTTCCTTCCTACACAGACATCAGGTCATCAACGCTTGTTCTGGCTTTGCCAGCGCGGTTTCCAGGGCGAGCCCGGCAGCGCTGGAGGCTACCAGCCCAGCAGCTGGATGAAGAGGTTATTTTGGCCACTGTTGCCCTGAGTTGTGCCACGTCCCTCAGAAGCAGAGGCAAAACCCTTCTCTGGCTTCCCCACATTTCAGCTTTACCCCCGGCTACAGACACGTGTTCCCATCCCAGGTATCCGTCCCCCAGGTGAGCTGCATCCCCGTGGTGATGGATGAGATGGTGACCACCACCCAGTGCCCTACGATGGCCAACGTCCAGGAGATGATGTCCAGCTTTTTCCAAGGGCCTGAAGCTGACCACCTCAAAATGACAACGCTCCACAAAAGAAAGCAGACCTAAATTGCTTTGATAAGTATTGAGCCATCTGAAAATGTTTTTTATTGCAAGATTTTCAAGGTTCTTTTATCCAGGACCAATTAAGGAAATGGCCTTGATTGTGATTAAAAAAAAAAAAAGTAAGGTCTTTTTTCAAAATGCTCAGTTCTGCTGTAACATTTTGAAATTCCGAGACGTTTCGGTTAATTTTAAAAAATGCTTTTTCCCAGATTCATCATGAAAAGGGATTTCTATTTAACCATTTACCTGCATTGAAAAGGAAACATTGAAATAATTCACTGAAGTTGCATAACACTTTCATGTGGGTCAAAGAAAGCAGTGTGAGTTGACCCAAAATGAAGTTTTTGTGGCTTGGTTTTCTTGTCTCCCAAAAACCAAAAAAACATACCAAGGAACTTCCCTTTGAACCAAACCTCTCCTGATTTTTGGCTTGACTCTAGCTGGAATGGAGTTGGCAGGGTGAAGCTCAAGCCAGTCTCTCTTTGGTCTATGCAGGCGCCTCCAGGGACTCGGTGAAATGTGCTGGGCCAGGGCTGCTGGTAAAAGCTACAAGTCCCAAGGAGAGGGACAGGCAGAAAGAAAATACTTGAGAGTTAACAAGCACCTTGTTATTGAGCCAAAATAAAGTGGGAAATGGACTGACAGAGCTTCTTGCAGACATCTCATTAAGACAAGGGGTCTTCAGCTCATTGGAACAGAAGGGACATGCTGGCTTGGCTTTTTTTTCAATTTTTTTTTTGGTCAGAGCAACTAGGGGATATATTAGCAGCTCTGCTCAAAGGAGGTAATACGTGAGTGGCTAAAATAAAGGGACACTGAACCAACAGACTTTTTCCTCCTTGCCTGGCTAAACCCCCACAGGACAATAGGGACTTCCCTGGAACTGGAGGAACAAGTCTGTTAAAGGCAGTTGGTGCCCTAACGCTGAACATCTCCGAACCATGGGAAGGTTTTTAATTAAAACGTAGGTGACGTTTAAAGCTCTGGTAAACTGAGCATGCAAGAAAGGAGAGGCATCGTGCCACAAATCAGTGCCACCTTGCTGCCTCTCAAACCAGAGGAAGAAAAGAAGAAATGGAATGAAAACCTGATGTGAAAGATCAGACGACGGCCAGTCGGGGACTGTGGCAAGCAGAACTGGGAAAAAGCTGTGAGGCTGCAGCTCCCTCTGGCTATAGCCACACACAGTGGCCGTAGCAAACCTTACATCAAACCTTACAACAACGTCACATCTCCTCCCAGCTGAGAACGACTGTGCCAAGCCTGTCTCATGCCCCGGGTGTCTCCAAAGCCCTCCCTATAATGCACAGCCCTGATGCCACAGCCTGGATGCTGCTGATGACCACGCAGGGACACTGAAAGGCATGGGACAGGGTGAGGGGACAAAAAAAACTGCTTCATTTTGCAGGTAGTGGGACACGAGGAAGCCTCGTCATTTAAATCCTTCCCCTGAGCTCTAACCTGTGTGGAAGGAAGGATTTCCTCCCGCTCCCCCCTGAGCTGATGTTGCTGCAGGGGCTCAGGGCTGGCAGCATCGCTCAGCCCCTCCCAAGCTGCAAATTTAGGGAGAGGTGCATTACTCGGAGAGCCACGTTTGCAGGGATCGTGTTGACCCGGGGCTGAGCTCTCTGCCCTCCCACCCAGGTCCTGCCTTCTCCTTCATCTCCCCCTTACTGTGATTTCTCCTCCCAGCTAGAAAGCACATTTGAAAGACTGATTGGACACTAGGGAATTTTCTCTCGATTTTTCAGAAAATTAACCTGCTCCACAGTACAGGGCAGATCTGAAGCCCACGCAACAGCAGTGGGAAAATCCTGCTAATATGAGCAAACCCTGCTGAAATCACTGCTCTGGCTGTCTGGAGTCCCTGCACTTTCATACATCGATCTCTTTGGCAACCACCAAATGTTCACGCACGGGGCGGTGGGAGGTGCCGGGTGGACACGGCTGGCAGGGGAACGGTTCATCTCAGTTGCCCAGGTCCCACGCCACGCTGCCAGCCAGCCTCAGCTCAGATACGTTTTCTCCCCCAGCATCACGAGGGGCCAGTTCTCAGGTCTCCCAAGCTGCTCGGTTGAAACCATGAGCCGGGGTGTCCTCAGCAGTGTGGTCTCTGTGAGATGCCTTGGGTCACTCACTCTGTAGGTGGCTGCTAAAGAGCCATCAAGTGACAACCCCATCCCTGTTTTGCATGAGAAGGACCAAGCAGGACCTCAACGACTTCATCTCCTACTGCCTGGTGATCCTCCTCCAATCCTTCTCCTTTATTGTAAGCAAAACAAGAAAAAGGTGCATACATCCCTGGAAGACCTTAGGGCTCTTTTCCCACCCTGCATCTCCTCACCTGTCTGTGTGGACCTTGCTCTGGGCCTCCGTTGGGTGAGGTGGGTCTGCTCTGGTCGGTAGACTTGGGCTGAGAACGGTCGCGGCTGCCATAGCGGTCGCAAGAGTAGAAGCGCTGCTTTTCAGAGGAGGAGGAAGAGTGCTGCTTCCTCTCTTGGGACCGGCCGCGTTCCTGCTTCTTGTCCTTGGAAGACGACTCACCAGACTGGGCCACTGAAAGAATAACCTTGGTTGGGGATTGCCAACACACGAGAAATCCCCAACCGTGGGGAAGGTCCTACTGTGCTGAAGGGAGCCCAAAATCACATCAGGTAACCCTGAAGGGAGGAGGACAAGGGTCCAATCCTGGTTTGCAAAGCGCTTACCAGCTTCTCCATCGGCCAGCTGATGGGCGGTCCTGTCCAAGGACTTCTGCTTCTTCTCTTTCCGCCGGTGGCAGCGGTGGTGGTGGTGGTGGTGCCCTTGCTCCGGCGGCATGCGCTCCAAGGAGTACTCGTAGAGGTGCATGGCGTGAGGGCGCTGGGGGGCCAGCGTGGAGACGGAACGCTTCATGGGGCTCGTGTCCGGGATGGGCTGCAAGGCAGAGGGAGGGGAGGCACGGAGCAGGGTGAGGGTCTGTGCTGCCCCACACTCAGCTGCTTCGTTCCCAGCGTGGGGAGGGTTGTACAGTAAGAGAAAGGGGCACGGAGGGGAAGGAGAAAAATAGTTAATTGGGTGTATAACTGGCAAGGGCAGAAGGACTTGTGGAATGGTAAGACTGAGGGTTAAATTTGAGGAACAAATGTGATCTCCGCTTGCTGGAATGGGCTTTACTTTTAGCAGAGTGCCAATCCACAGGTACCGCGGGCACAGAGCAAAATGCAGCACTTCACACCAAACACAGCATCACAGGAGTCGACAGTTGATTAGCAGGGGCACAGGGCAGCACAGTAGCCAAGCGTCTCACAAAAAGAATTCTCCAAGACTAGTTTCACCCAAAGCTGCTTCAGGGCATGGGGTCATCCCAAAGAAGCTCCAAAGAGGAAAGCATGAAAGCGTTGCTTGGGCATCATATGGAGAAGGAGAAAAATCAGGAATAAAGGGGCAAGGTACAGGCTAAGCCACTGAGAAATTACTTCTATCTCCCTGCAGCTGAAGACAACTCCCATCGAACACTTAAACTTCTCTTGTCCCACCTTATGGCTGGAACAAGCAGGGTAGCACATAAGCCCTGCAATTTTACCAGAATGTTTCCAAAATCAATGTCTTGAGTTTGCCACTGCTGTTTTCCCACCATTTGTGGCCAAACATCTGGGCACTGAATGGAACAACACAGCTTCCCATGGGCTCTGCTAGACCCTGTCCCTGTGCCAGTGACAACTCCAGACTCTGCTCCCTTCCCTTCAGGTTCAAAACCTGACAAAGATGCTCTGCAGAAACCAAGACAAGTGGCCTGTGGGACAGCTGTTCTCACAGCCTTTGCCTTCCCTACTGCCCAGGGGTAAAGCTCAGAAAACAAAGACAATTCCCCTGTGTCCTTCTCTTTCACTGGCCTCCAGCTGGCTCGTGGTGGAGACAGGACTTCACCCATCCTCTGGAGCCTTCCCTGGGTCTACCACTGCATCCAACCTGCGCGGCAGAGGAAAGACCTCAGAGCATGGCGTTCCACCCAGACGGGGGAGGAGCTCAGGACGTCCTCCCGTCCTGCAGCTCTCACACTTGTTTGAATCCACAATCCAATATGTACCTCCAATGACAGTTCTCGCAGAACATTTACTTTGCTCACTGTAACCTTTCCAAAGAGCCTCATATTGTTTCTACTGTCTACGTGGTTTTGTTTGCTTCTCCTGAAATCCAGATCTCTGCTGCCCTGTGGTATTTACACAATGCAAAGCCGGTTGTTTTGCAGCTCTGCTCGTTATTCGGAGCTGAAAGATCCGCTCTGCCCCCCTGCAGGCTGTCAGGGGTGGATTATCTTGTGTGCAGAAATGCAGTCTGGGATGACCCTTTGTTGGGTGCTCTCTCTCTTGCCAGGCAGTTACCCAAATTTTGGTGCTTCCCAGTAGAATGCCCGAGCTAGAAGGTTTGTCAGAGGCACCAGGAAGACACTGCCAGGGTGGAGGAGCCCGGCATCGCCCGCAGTGTCAGTGCGTGCCCGGGGGCTGCACCAGCTCCGGTAGCAGGACCATTTTGAGCTGCTTCTGTCTCCTCTTGTGGCCCCTGCTGCATGGGCAAGAATTTATACCAAATAGCTTCATATTTGTCCTCCTTGCTTAGTGTTGAGCCTGAAGATGGGGGAAGGCAGAGAGGTCTGTAAACCAGATGGTCTGGTGGGCAAAAAAGTGAAAACACTTCTCACTAAAACCACTTATAGAGATTTCCAAAATCCATAAGGGAGTTGCCAGGAAGAAGAAAACAGAAATTTCCTAACAAAAAGCCAGCCAAGTTGATAAGAAATGGGCATTTCTCTTTGAACTTTGGACCTGATTCTGTGCTTACCCTGGCGATAGAAGCTCCTGCTGACACTAATGGGAAGAGGCAGAGCAATGAACACCCTCTCCATAAATCCTGACAATGACGTTAACGGGGCATGCACAGACTCCCCGCAAGCCTCAGGAGACTGTAGCATAATCCTTCAGAGAATTACTAATTGCTTCTTCATTACCAGACCGATCGCTTTCACTTCCTCAATTCCTGCGCAACAAGGCATTACGAAAACAAATAAATAAGCAAAACAAACAAACAAACAAAATCCCTGCTATTACAGCGTGCGGCGTGCAATTGTGGGTCGAGGGAACTGCAGCAAAGTGGAAAGAGAGAGCAGCTGCGTCGGCGCAACATTGGACTCCAAATGAGAAGGGAGAAAAGTAAAGGGTTAAGGAAGGTTAATTATTTCTTAACATGGATTTAATAGGATACAACTTAGTGCAAACTACATACTGCTAGGTAACTCCCAGGTGACCGTGCTTTGCTCCTCTGCAAACAATTCGGACAAGATGAGAGACATTATTTGAAGCAGCCCCACAGTACAGCCATTGTCAGACATCACGGCAGATGTGCAGCAGACACGATGACAACAAGGGAGGGGAGGTGATGGGAGGGGACAGCAAAAAGGGAGGGAGGAGGTAGGATTGAAAGCATAGAAAGATTTATTTAAAAAAAAAAAGTAGAACATAAAAAGATAGAGGAATGACAGGCAAACAGAAAGAGAGACATCCAGAAACAGAAAACATTGCAAATAAGAGTTTTAAAGAACTCAAAGTTTGGGAGGGGAGCAGGAAGAGCGCATGAGAGGGAGGGTGGAGGGCATGGAGGGGGAAGACACACACAGAGAGTACATCAGTTATTCAGCCCAAGCTACAACCACCAAAACATCGTATTATTCAATGAGGTTAGATCCGCTCAGATATTAGGAGCCTGATTCATAACGAGACCAGACGGCTTCTGCGCGGGGCAGCTGCGTCCCGGGGAACACGGACCGGGCTACCACGAGAGACACTCGCTTCTGCAGATACCTGACCGCAGCGGAGAGCAGCTTCCCGCGGCCAGGCTGGCATTCGCTGGCATTGCTGCTGCAACCGCATCGCCTTGGGAGGAGAGATGCTGCTCGTGGTCTAGAATAAAGGACAACTTTGTTCGGGGAAAGGGGGGGAATGGAGGGAGTGTGGGTTTGCTTTGGGCTCGGTTTCTTTTATTGAGCGTGTTGAGCAGTGTTCCTGATAGCACAGGGGATGCCAGCTCTCACACAGAAAGTTTCTGGAGTCAGCTGGGAAATTTGCTAGCCAGCCAAGTGGAGACTGTGCCAGCCTGAGCATGTTAGCACAAAAAGTGCATTTATTAGAGGTATTGATGTATATGCAATACACAGGCTTTTAGGTTTAGGGTGCAGCATCTCTTTCACATTCTGCTTTCCACGGAGAGCAATGGAAAGAGCCCACACTCCTGGGCTGCTCGAGTGTATGAATCAGGCCCTTTACATGAGAGAGACACGACTATGAGCAGCAAGATGTTCTTGACACAGAGGAGGCAGGGCAGTGGCTGGAGAGCACCCGGGACAACAAGGTAGCAATGAACACATGAAATGCCCCAAAACAATCTGTGAAAACCACGGTGTCCTGCGCACTAAGTAGCGTCCCCAAGTTGCCACAAAAGCCAACTCGAGTGGTGAGATTTCTTCGCAAGAAGTTAAACGAGGGGAATCCTCAACAACAGTTTACTGACCAAACTCACAACACAGCGTATGCTAAATACCATGGAATGAGTTAAAAAAAGTACCAGGGAGGATGCTCAGTGTCTCAGTATGGCCTTCCAGGCACACGCTCCCTGGTATTTTCTGTACCTACGACATTTATCGAAGAGAACCAGAGCACATGTCCTGCTTGCCTCATGGCTAGGGCACAGGAGTGGGCCTTGGCTGTCTGGCTGGGTGGCACGCAGCCATCACTGGGAAACAGGCTGGCAAAGAGTGTTGTCCCCAGTTAATCAGAACAGACACTCTGGGGTTAGGTAGTCATCAGTTAGAGGGATTTCTCTGGGTTACTTTTTGCTACAACCAGAGATGAGTAAAGTTGAGGGCAGTGCTGTGTCTACACAGGAACACCAGCCATACAAGCACAAAGGCTGGCTACCTGTCTCCAGGTTCAGCAAGCACCTTTTAAAACAACTATTCACAAGAGACTTCCAACACCGTGGCAAGCAGAGAGAAGATCCCAAGTCCTTGACCTACTCTAAGCCTCTCACTGCCGCCGAAATCTCGCTCACTCACCTGAGTCTCAGCAGCCAGGCGTGGCATGGAAGCCGCCCGCCCCTGGCTCTCCAGACCTGGTTGGTGCTCTCCGTTGACAAGTGTGGGGCTGATCTCCCTCATTTCTACCACCTGATTGAAAGAAGAAATGGTTTCAGCAGCAAGAACATCAACATCGGCTTTGAAGCCAGCATCTGAGCAGGCTTCCAAGTTTGATTTACTTGTGAAGACATGCTCCCATGGCAAAGAGAGAAAATGAAGACTGTGGAGTGCCCAGGTTACTCTATCTACAGTGCTGTCTCCAAGGAACAGCTCTACTGTATTTCACCTTATCTTCGTCTGTTTTTTCTAAGCATTTTCTAAAATTTCCAAAAATCTATCGCATTTCTAAAAAGCTGCTGCATCTCACCCCGTCTCGACATCTTCACCCTGTTTGCTCACCCGTTCGATGGGGATTTCTTCAGAGTGGCCTCGTTCAAAAGCTGGTGCCCTGGTTTCATAAAACACGTCCTGGGTGCGTTGGGTCCCCCAGGAACTGGACTCTTTGATCCCACCCTCTGGGGCTGGCCTGTCCAAAGGAAAAGATGAATAAAGATTAACACTTTTGCAAAGAGAATATGGTGACCTCATTGTGAGGAGGGTAAACCACTCAGATACCCTTTGAGGTTTCACTTCTGAAACTGGCTGCAGGATGGGCACAGCTGCTGGTGAAGTTACAAGGTCCCCTGGGTTTTGCCAGGGCCACTTCCTATACAGGCTGAAGATCCCACGAGCAACAAGGAAATCAAGCCAGCCATCACACTTTTTTTTACTTTTTCAGTAATTAAGGAAAACAACCTCTGCAGCTTAAGTTCTGATGCAGAAGAATAAAGAATCTGGGAGTTTGGGCAAGAGCAGTTAGATCTTAGTCAAACACATCTGCGGCCAAGCTAACGTTCATTCGCTGACTGCACAGCAGTGCAGGTGGCCCTGGGTTTTGCTTTGAGTCTGATGTTGATTTTCCCATTGGAGTTGTTTGGGACATTCCAACTTCAGATGCCTGTCACTAAAAATTCATAGTGACCCAGAGGAAAGTCACCTGAAGAAGAGCTAGAAATGGAGAAGTGATTAGGGATCCCTGTTGCTATAACTGTTTCGTAAGCTCTCTGCGGAGGTGTTATTTTGCCCAAAGAGGAAGAGCCAGGTTCTGTCCCGGAAAGCCTCCAGAAGCTCTTGTTGTTACTAAGTGCCATAAGCTTGAGAGACGACTTTGTTCCCAAGGACCTTTTGACTCCCAAGAACTCACCGTGGCAGTGGTTGGTGGGTTGGGGTTTGTTTGGTGGGTTTACAATGATCCCACATTCCTGCAGGCAAACTCAGACTTACAACTAGCCACAATGGAAAACTCTCCCATTAGGATTCTCAGGAGACCTGTAAGGCAACACGTAGCTCTGGAGAACCCCAGGCTACCACCACAGGCAGAGCCACAACTGAAGCAGAGCCACACGGAGGCATTTCGGTAGCCACCGGTGGGAAATTGTCCCCGTTAGGGCATGAAGGGGTGGCTGGTCTTGATGTCACCAGCTGTGCCATCCTGCCCCCAGAGCAAGCGAACCACCGGGAGTCGGGGCTGATGCACACACCGACCTTCTCTGGGCTACAGCTTTGGAGGGGAGGCGACGGGATACTCACAACGCGCCCCCGTTGTTGAGCGAGGCCGAGCTTTTCTGGCGAAGGAATGCCTTTGCGTTGCTGAACGTCGTGGGCTGGGTTTGCTCCAGAGTGGCCTTCAGCGGGTGGAAGAGGGACACTGGTCCAGGCTGCGAAGCACAGGGGAAGGTTGTCAGAGACAGAGCTGTCTATGGAGGGGATGGGCTGGAGTGCTTCTCCTGGCTCATGAATTGGCACCCTGAGAGATCACCCCAGCCTCCCCACAGCTGCAAGGGGCTCTGAAGGACACTTGCTGCCCTCAGCTTTGCCCAAGGCAGAGTTGGGCTGCAATCCCCCTTCCCTCTAAAAAGGATCCTCCCGGTTCCCAGAGCTCAGGAGGGATTTCATGGACTGATGGGACCCACAGGGCTGGGTAAGTCAGGTGGCTCGTTGTGACCCCAGGTCCGCTGCAGCTTCCATCTGCGAGATAGATGGACGGACAGACAGACAGAACATGCTGGAGAACAGCTGGATGATCATCCTGAAATCCATACGTACGGACTGGTCCTACTGGTAAGCATCAGGGTTTCAATCCCAAGGTAGATGTGTGGGAGCATTTTCAAGCAATTGTAAAAAAAAATAAATCTTCAAATCTATTAGAGCTGACATGATTTTGAATTATTCCCATTTTCAAAAGTAACTTAAACGTTTATACAGCCAAATTGCCATCAGCTGTCAAAAATACTTTGGTGTCCCAAAGAAACATTTTGGTGTTCCCCAGTCCCTAGGTCACGTCTGAAAACAGGACTTAGACTGCCCAAACCTCACTTGACATTTTTTGGAAAAGACCTTTCCAGACCTACTGGAAAAGACAACTGCAACATATTTTTTTTTTTTTATTTTTTGAGAGAGAGAGAGGAGAAAACCTGGAGAGGCATCCAGGTTTTCTGGATGAAATGTACCAGTGACTCTTGTGGGACCTGCCTAATGCTGGAGAAGAGGCTGCCCAAGAGGAAAAAAAGGATTAACTCTCTTTTTGTGACCAAGAAGACCATGTTTTTGGCTGAGTACCTGGCACAGGCCCCCGGGCGGCTGGTGGACTTGTTCCCTGCTGTTCTTGTTCTGCTTGTAGAAGTCAAATATCATCAGCGCTGCGTAGACCTTCCCCACCGTCATCTCATCGGCTGTCAGATGGTGGTGAAATGCAGCAGAGGTGAAGAATGGGAAAGGATCGGGAGAAGAGTAAGTCAAAGAGCACAAGAAATAGCAAATGGGCATGAAAAAAAGAGGCGATATTAGAATGAGGCAAAACAGACACAGAAGAGCGGGGGAAAGCAAAAAAGACCAAGAAAAGGTTACAACAGACTTCTTCAGATCTCTGCCTGTTGCTGCTGTTCACGGCTGAGGAGCGTGGCCCCTGTCTCTAGCTCTCCGTGGCAAACATTCACAGAGACCACGCATAAAAAAAACCAGGCAGGAATAATCCTCTGTGGCACTGTAAGCATTGCCAACAGAAGAACTGCTAAATTAATACCAGACCCACAGCCAGCTTTTTATCAACAAAGGAGCTTTACTCCTATTTCTTTGAATTACAGTCAACCGGGGCATAACAGGCTAATATACATTTAAAGAGTATTTCATTTTTCCAGATGTCTCTTTTCACCCTCACAGCTACTCTACCAACCCTTCCCTGCACCCCAACGGAGCACTTAGTGCGGAGCAAAGCGTTAAATCAGCAGCAATATAGGCATCAAGAGAGGAGGGGGAGAAAAAGACTTAAGCAGTCACTGCCCACTGGTTTGCACATCCTCGGCTCCCTTGTTTTTTCTTTATTGCTCTGCACTCTTTCTCGTTAATCAGGAATCCAGAGGCCTTGTCTGGGCCAATCAAGATAACGGCAAACTTTCCATTTTCTTGTGGACATCATCAAGTAACACAAAGGCTTTTATTCCCCAAATATCTTCCTTCTGATTCTGTAAGTTCTCAGCAAACTTCTCTTTTCGAGATTTTTCTTGAGCTCAGATAGTAAAAAATGCTCTCCTGTCCCATAAGACACAGGCTGGAGGCAGACAAAGCTGTGAAAAAGCTCTGAGAGACGCCACACAGGGCACTGGTCCCTTCTTGGCACTCGGGTGTTGTGGGTTTTTTTCCTAAGTACAGGAAAACTACTATAGCATCATGAAATACATGCCTAGACGTGCCCTCAGCTTCCCTGTCCCTTGTGTGACCACAGCACGGAGGTGTGGGCTGTGGGGAGGGGACACCTCAAAGCTGAACACTTGCTTTCTTTGCTGCATCCTCTGGCTGACCGTGCAGCCAGATGGGGCCAGGGACAGAGCAGGCAAGGAGGGAGAAACCTGCTTGGGGCTTCAGAGGTGGCTGGGATGGGTTGGGTGCTTTGCTTGCGAAGCACTTACGTTTGTGAGGGGGCACCAGCAGATCCAGAGTCTTCTGGGACAGATTGGGCCAAACCAGTGAGATCTCCTTCCTCAGCTCAGCATCGCACTGGTGCTGTTTCACCCCCCCTGCAGAAAGAAAGGGGAGAGGAAGAGGCACGTCAAGAATAGAGAAAATCCTCATCCTGTCAGCAGGGACCACTGGTTGTGCAGAAAGCCCAGGAGGAGGCATTTTCCCTGCTCAAGAGAGCACCAAGCCAGCGCCGGCCGCAGTGGCTGGGGCAAAGGGCATCGGTGACCTCCTCCACGACAAGAGCGTGCGAGCTCAGCAGGACCATCAGCGCTTTAACCCACTGCCCCTCCGCTGTGTCTTGGGGCTTGAACTTAATTCCAGACTCATCCTACCTAAGTGCTTGTTCGGGCAGTGCCAGTGGAAAGCGGCGGCACCTGCCGCAAGGGACCTGCTCCGAGGAGCTGGGCTATGAGCAACGCCGCGACCGATTACAAACCCTCTCCACCAATACTTCTTCCCAAAGCCCTTGGCGACCAGACGGCAGCAGCATCAAACCACAGCTACACCACGAGGAAAAGCAGAAAGAGCCAAACCCGGTAGCGTTATTCAAATGGACAACGCGAGGGCTCAATTCACAAGTGGAAAGTGATTAAAGTCTAGGGAAGCCACCAGGCCAGCTCCCAAATGAACGCAGCGCACGGCAGGCAATTAAGCAGCTCATCTGAATGACAGAGATTATTTTTCTAAGAGAAAAGTAATGGGAGGAGGCTCGGGGTGCTCTGCTACACGGCAGTTTGAACTCCCACACAGAAACTCATTAGGGAGGGTTTATTAAGGGCCTGTTAGTCCCACTGAAGACTCAATTAAATGTAGCACATGAAACCTATTCAAACGAGGCTCATAACAACAAAACAGGTCAAAAACTCACAACCCACAGCAAATATCAACCTCAGAAAGAATCCAGTGCTATCAGCTGAGCTCTCTTCTCTGGTTCCCTTCTAGCCCGTGGCTAAAGAGAAGGCAGGGGAGCCTTTTTCAACTGAAACTGTTTGAATTACCATCGCTGACAGATAACCAGAAGCCTAAAGTAATACAAACTCTCAGTATCCTTACCTAGATGTTATCACTAAAATAAGGCACTGACCCCTAAAATCCCAGGCAGCCCTAAAAGCATCCTTAAAAATGAGTGGTACTCCCTAGGGAAGTCCCAGTGACTGCAAAATTTTGCCTTTTTCCAGCAGTGCTTGCTCAAAACATTAAAGGCAAAATTCAACCAACGTCCAAGGGTGGTAATTAATACGGACAGCTTGAATGGTTGGCCTAAAACTGCTTAGGAAAAGCACAACATCCTAACCCTGCCCTTTGTTCATAAGAGCATTGTTACCTCCTGTTCTCTTTTAAATTAGGTATAAAAGTGCTTTGACTGGTCATGCCTTGATTCTGACCCCAGCCAGCCTGATTAAACAGCCTAGCGACCCAGAGAAAAGGCCAATGTATTTTATTACATTACAATGTTTAATTGGGAAGTCAAGTAAATGCCTGATTAAACACTTAAATAATTAAATATTATCTCAAGGTGGAATGGGGATCACGGTACTGCTTCACTCCCAGCAGACAGCAACTGGGGAGGAAGAGCTGTTTATTCCTAATGCTGGAATGATTTGGAAGAGAGGTGTGCAAATTCCTCTTTCTGTTATACAGCAACAAGCACATGCACAGGGCTTCTTTTCTGAGAGCTCCCAGCTGGGATGGCCAGAGCTCTCCATATCCCATCGACAGGGATGCCCCAAAGGCAGTGATGCTCAGGAACCCCCCTGTTGCTTGTCCCCGAGGCTCCCGTGTCCCTGGGCACTGGCAGATGACAGGCAGGCAATAGGAAAACAGAAGTTCCTCCTGGGGCAGAGCTTTGGAGGGACACCAAGCCAAGAGACAGCTTGGGGGATGAGCCCAGGCATGCTGACAGACACCACCTCCCACTCACCTGAGGCCAGCTTGATTTCCAGGGCAGTGCGGATCAGGGCCATCAGTGTGGACGTGAAGTGGACGGTTAAATCGTCGGGTGAGATGGGCATGTTCATCCGCACCAGGCGCTGGAGAGAGAAACGCGGTGGCTGTGAGCACAGGTCAGGATTCCTCCCCCCACCCTCCCCAGCCCTTTCTTTTCCCCCTGCGAGCCCTTAAAATCAGCAGATTACAAACACGTGTTCACCTTTTGTGCACTGAGCTAAAACGCATCTTTTCCATTCAGACAGCAGCTCCTTCTTGGGAGCAGGTCTGAGCTGTCACGGTGGCTTCCGTGGTTAAACAGCTGATTTGCCAGCATTTGTACTGCAATCCTACAAAGACAGTTCTTCCCCATCCCCAAAAAAGTCAGTTTGAAGGCTCTCATCCCATTTCAGAGCTTAACACCCTGCTCCTCACAGTCTCCAACTATGTCTGCAGGCTCCAAACACGTGGCTGGTACCCATCACCCCTGCCTAAACCGCATGCTCAGGAGATATAAACCATGAAGCTGCCTCTGCCAGCTATTTTCCCTACCTTC
>NW_009724475.1:15233-61069 GCF_000703405.1 Apaloderma vittatum
AGGAGCAACAGCACCCAACGGGACCTGGCACTGCTGAACGAGGAAGATGATGGTGGATTTGCATCCACCATCTGAGGATGTGGCTCCTAAAGTGACTGCACCTCTTCCAGTTGTGCAGGTGGCCTTGTAAGTGAGCGGGATGCCGGGTGGCAATGACAGCAGGAGACACACGAGTGCTTTGCACAGGGGGTGTGCAGTCCCTGGAGCAGTCCCGCGCTGGTGGGGTTTGTGCAGAGCCTGAGTGAGGCCAGAGAACAAGGGCTGGCGAGCCCTGCGGGACGGCCCAAGTGCTCTGGCGAAGTTGGGGACTGGCAATATCCTTTTTTATTGGCCACACTTGGGTTCTGTTTCTTACCTCCTTTCCCTGTGGGCATCCCAGGGACTCTGAAGGTCTTTGTTTCACAGAATCACAGAATTGTTGAGGCTGGAAAAGACCTCTGAGATCATCAAGTCCAGCCTATGACCCAACACCATCACATTGGCCAGCCCAAGGCAGTAAGTGCCACATCCAGCCTCTCCTTAAACCCCTCCAGGGACCTTAAACACCTCCAGGGACTCCAGACAATGAGCTACACAGCTCCACTTGTCAAGGGAAGAGGCTGGATTAATATGAGCAGGACTATAATTTCACCCCAGTTATGTTCTTTCAGTCCAAACATGGAATAATCCTGCAGGATCAGTATCTTCCAAGATCTTCAGGCCTGGTAACAACTCCCTTCTCCTCACCACCTCTGATACAGCAAAGTCATTACTCTTACAAGCAATGAAGTACCTGAGATTGCTTTGGAAGCCTGCGGCTCTCTGAACGCCTCTTGTATCAGAGCATGTAAATGCAGGGGTGGAGAAGCCCTTCCCAAGCCTTGCTGATAACCTTAGCAACGCATTTAAAGGATGGATTTCTTCTCCTTCAGCAACTTCATGATTTCTCAGCTTCTTGGATTTCATAAGGTGCTTAGAAATTTCCTTGGCTGAAGCCCTATCAGACAAGGCTCCGCGTTTCCGCTCTCCGAGGGTAAGTGTGACCCGAGGGAGTCACTAGGTGTTCATTTCTCTGTGCAGAGCCTCGCAGCAGCCCCTAAAACCAAGGGTTGGCTTGGCCTGGGCCCCTTGGAGGGAATTTCATCCATGTCTGAAAGCTACTTAGGCTGTTATTTTGATCCCTATCGCTGCACAGAAACCTGCTCCTTGTTTAACAACAGCTGAAGAAACTGAAGAGGTGCAGCTCAGTCGGTGTAATCCTCCCTCTTGCAGCAGCTCCGGGGTGCCCCACGCAGCCCCGCTCACCCTCCTCGCTGGCCTGGGGGTGTAGCACGGTAGAAGCATCACTGCTCAACGGGCAGGTTTTTGCTGGGGATGGGAAACCCGGCGTAGCCGAGAGCAGGGACCCACCTGCAGCGAAGGGCGAGAGGCAGAGCAGGGCTCTGCCAAGCCAAGACTGGTGAATGAAGGCTTGGTCTCCCTTTTCCATCACTGGGTCCGCCTCCCTGCTTGGGGAAATCTCCGTTGCAGAGTTTCCCAGAGGTATGGACTGAGCTGCCTTAGGTGTTTTGGTGCTCTGAGAGAGGACAGACTCCAGCCCTGGTACCTGCTGCCAGCCAAGAAGAAAACATCCCCTCGGGCAGGGGACATGTGCCAGTGCTGACGGAGGACACAGGGCACTGGTCCAGTGCAAATTGCCTGCTTCTGAAGTGAGCTGACATTCAGAGGAGCCGAGACCTCCTTATTTATCTTACTACACGTCTTCGGATCTTGTTGCATGCTGCAGGGATAAGAGACTGGTATAACAACCTACCCTGTCTCCTGAAGTCTGAGACAAACCATTGTAATCTCAAAGAGCTTTCTTAAAGCATGCCCAGAGGTTATCTTCCACGTCTGGCAAGCCTCAGAGATAGGGAAATCAAAGCCAAGGCTCTCCTCCTCTTTATAATCCAATAACAGTATCAAATGCTGGCAAAGCCACAACAAGTTTTTTTTGTTCGCTTGTGTCAAATCAAACAGGATTTTAATTCAGACGTCTGCCCTCAGCACACAAAAAGTTACAACCAAATTATTACATCCACGTGAGCCCACAGTTACCACTTCCAGAGTCCCAGTGAACCCCCGTGCAGGGGGAGCGAGAGGTAAGGGATGGAGAGAGAAAGAAGATGTATGGAAGGGAAGAACAAGCAGATGAGAAATAATTCCTTCCAGGAGAGCTCTAGCCTCACAAAATTTAGCGCCAAACACCGTTTTGGGGACTGAGGCATCCCAGGTATCCTCAATTAACTTTCTAGAACAAGTTCCCACCGGGAATGGGTGCGAAACACACTCCACATCACAGCTACACTCAGCAACGCTGTATGAAGGTCTTCCCTCCTAAATTTTGACCAGGGGCAAAGGATTTAGAGGGAGATTTTCCAAAGGAAAAGCCACACCAGATCTATCCTGACATCGGTGAAAATTGCTTTCCTGGGCAAAATATATCGCTCAGATGAATACGCCGTGGTTTTTGGAGAGCTCTTGCTGCACACAAAGGAGTTGGGAGAAAGGAGTCGACTCCTTTCCCCCGACCTTCCTCCCGCATCGTCTGGTGCATTTTCCTGCTGCCTGAAATGCAACTGAAAGGCTGAAACAGCAAACAAAAGGAAATCTTCATTTCCCCGCCCCAATATCCTAAAACAACCTCAGAGTAAAAACATTTCCTTCCAACATACACAGAGCAAGAAATCTAAATCCTGTCAAAGCCCCTTTCTAGTCTCCTCTAGATTTTAATTCTCTAGGATCCCTTTAAAAGAAACTGGAATCCAAGTGAAATTGGTGACACTTCTCAAAGTTAAATATTCTGATTGGCCCAAAATTGCTCTTTGGAAACTTAATCAAGAGCTTAAGATTTTCAGCCCTAACCAGGACAGAAAACTTTGATATTCTTCACAAAGCATAGGCAACAGCACGGTTAAAAAGAAAACCCTGAATTAGTGCAGCCTGTACATGGTTTAAAGTAAATTTAACATCTCCGCCCATTTTTGCTGTTTCTCCCGGTTGAAGTAGAACTCCAAGGCCACATCTTACCAGTTTCTCATGCTTTGGAACGTGATCAAAAACCCGATTGAAACCCCAAAATCTGATTTGGGTAATTTTCCATCTTTCTAGATCCCTGAAGGAAAAAAGAGGAGCCCGTTGATGCAGACAGCAAGGGAGCCAGCATTTTCCTGCACCTGTAATTGGCGTGCCCTGGGAATTGCCAGCCACAAACGAGGGGTGCTCAGGTGAATTGATACCTGGGAGAGCAGGAAAAAAAAAAAAGCAAAATATCCAGCAGAGTTTCCCTGCTCCCCACGCTGCTTTTTTTCCTCCCTTCACCTCCAGTTTCCTCCCGGAGCGCCAGAGGAGCCGGCAGCAGATGGAGTCCCCGCTCCGATTTCCCGGCTGCGCTCGGGGAACCCTCCTCCAACCCTCGGTTTTAATTAGGTGGTTTCAGAGGCATCCCCGGAGCCAGGGCGAGGGTGGCTTGTTAATATTTCTGCAGGAAAAGTCTCCAGCAGCAGAAGTCTCGGAGGTCTCCTAATTAACTCTGTGCAGATAACGAGGTAGTAACGGATTACAGCCGGGGTTAGGGAGGCAAAGCTTTTTGCCCCGGTTACTTGTGTGGTCAGGAGGGGTGCAGACAGCCCTCAGCTTCTAGTAGCGACTTAATTGCAAATAAACAAAGGCATCGCTAATGAGAAACCAAACCTTTGTGTCCAGCACAACCGACGGAATTTATGCCCTTTCAGCGTTTGGTTTCTGCAGATCTTCCGCTTAGAAACTTCTTGGACAGTGTCCGAATAGGCAGAGAACTTGTTAGAGAAACGGGGAGAAAAATCATCCCAGTGTCAAAAGCTGCATAAAAGGGCTCCTGCTGCCTCCCAGCCTGACCCAGAAAGTAAGCACTGAATAGAAATATCTGCACTGTAATTTTTATTTGTCCAAATGTTGCCAGGAAGAGGAGCATACTGAGCTACAAACACCAGGAAAACTAGCTGGCACCCTGATGGATTTGAATTATTAAGAGCACCCCATTAGCAGCTCCCACACAGCCTCTGGGACAAGAACTGCCCTGGGAATAATCCCCAAACGCGAATAAATTTGGGACAATGGAGCGTCGCTTGTGGGAAACGAGGCCGAGTTTGGTGAATAAATTATTTGCTATGAATAATTCACCCTAACCTAGTTCTAATTACTCCACTCCCATTTAACTCTTCCATCAGCTTCAGAGAGCCTGGTCACGGTCTTCCTCCCTCCCATGGCCGAGAAGCCAGGTCTGTGTCCCAAAACGTGGGCTCTGCCCCTGGCACACAACTGGACCTGCTCATGGCGCGCTCATCCTACCTTCAGCAGGTGCCGCTTTGCTCCTTGGCCAGGAAAAGCAACACCCAAAGCTAGCTCTATCAGAAGAGGTAGCAAGGCTGGGCAGGTAGCAAATGGACAACTCAAACTCTTGTTTAGCCTTCAGGGACCTAATCCAGATTTTAAAATCCACGTGGCAATGACAGGCAAAGGGAGTTGCAGCCTTGGTGTGGAGAAGGAGCCAACCTAGCTCCAAGATCACCTCCCATCACATATCCAGCTTTGGCCATGTCATGAAGTGCTAAAGGGAGGGCCAGAGGCTTCCTAATCCCAACAACAAATCACTCCTGAAATAGGGTGTGCAAAGCTGTGCTTGGCAGCATCAACAGAACCACAAAATAAAGCCAAGAGCCTCCTCCAGCTGCCAGCATGGTCCTGCAGACTCCACGCAGGGCTTCACCTGGAGCTAAGCTTGGACAGAGGTAGAGACATGCCTGGTGGCGATGCTGTCTTCTGCTGCCCCTGGAGAGGGAGGTGAAAATTCAACTCTGAAGAGCAGTGAAGAAAGGCTGGGTTATTGCTTCTCCTAGCACCACACCATTCCTAAGAATGAAGCCCTCAGGCTCTCCAAAAAAAACATCCTCTAACTCTGCTCTTGCGGATCTCTGCAAGGTATATTGATGGCAGGGTAGCATCCAAGCACCGTCATGGCTATTTCTCCTCCCATGTTCTCTAAAGATGCACACAGAGCTCTGTGGTGCGAAGGACAGACTGACTCTGGGTGCCTCAAAGCTGGCTGCAGCTCTGCCCTCATCACTCCTACCAAATCACATAGGAAACCCCAGGACACTTCAGCACAACTTCAGCCTGTCTAAGAAGCCTCCAAGTCTCAACCCATGACATTAAACTGAAAAAGCACCACTACCCTCACCTGAAAATGCACCAGCGATCAACTCTCAAGGCACCAGAGCAAAACCAGTGTGGTTTTCTTCCCTCTTTTCACCTGACCAGGTAGAAGATATTTTAAAATTCATCTCCTTCACCCTTTTCTCACCCCCACAGGGCAGGATAGAGCTCTCCCGGTACCCAAGCGGTGAGGCCAGAGGACCCGCACACATGCATCTCCGGGCAAGCAGCAAGCCACACGCATGGAACTGCAGAGGTTGGTCACGCCGACCAAGGAGAAGAGAGCTGAGAAAGGGGAACCAGAAAACAGCAGAAAGGAAGGACGGCGGCCAAGAAGGCTGCAAAGAGGGAAGAATCCAAACGAAACAGTGTGCACAGATACTGGCACAGCAACACAGACAAAGACGGGGAGAAAACACACAAAACGTTTGCAGAGAGGACCAGGAAAATATATATGGAAAGAAGAAGGGTGGGCATATGGGGCAAAAGAGCTTTTGCCAGACAGAACAGTAAGGGTGGGGTTTTTTTTTAAAAGAAAACATGTGGTTCAGGGGGAGAGAGCAAAAATAGTGCCGGGACAAAGCCCTGGCTGCTGTTGGCACTGCCTGAGCTGCGGCTGCAGGATGAGGGGCCCCTTGTCCAGCCCTGGGTGGAGATGTGCATGGCTGGGTGGGCTCCCCCATCCTCTCCAAGTCCCCCATCAACTGCGGGAGGACAGTAGGAGTGACACAAGCGGGGGCACCCGGAGGGTGCAGGGAAGGGGGATGCTGTGACCCACGCGCAGCCGTCACCTGGGGGAAGGTGCTCAGCATCCATCTGCCCCCGGGGCCGTACGGGCTGCTTTTCATACTGCAAGTGGACGCGGAGGAGGAGGAGAGGGAGGAAAGCCAGTGCTGCCTCCCCATAGGGTTTAGTTTTATCAGCAGCCATAGTTGGGAGTGGGGGGTCAGTCCAAGCTGTAGCCTTACACCGTGGGAAAAATTCAGATCTGGTCCTAAGTCCAAATTTCTGCATTTGGGGTAATGTGCAAAAAGAATCTGAGCCCCTCCAAGCACAGAGAAATCTGATGGTCAGTCTAGATTTGAGCTGTTTGACTTGAACCCATCTCTACTTGCGGTTCAGTCATGCACAGATGCCTTTTAGAGGTTTCTTAATAGAGGGGTAAAAATTAAAGACGTCTTAAAAAAAATCAAGAGTCTGTATCTTGAAAAGAAACTATTCATATGTACCTAAGTTCTGTGGGCCTGTTCTGTAAAGAAAGACCAACTAAATGAGGTACCAGCTAAGTCACAGGGAAAAGACAGGCTGGGGAAGGCACATCTGCAGTGCCTCTGCCTGGGGAAAGGCTGCTGCAGCGCTGAGCACAGTCACACAGATGCGCAGAGAAAATCAGCCAGAAGGCTTGTTCAAAATGCCTGTTTCAACTGAGAATCTTTCTACTCCCTTTTGTTTTCTTCCTTTTTTAACTGCACAAGATTTGGTTAACAAAAAAAAAAGAAAAAAAGAGGAGGGCTTTGTGCTTCTGGTACACGCGTGTGACCACAGAGCAGATCTGGCTGCCCAGCTGCAAAGAGCTCCTGCTGTTCAGCACAACAGGGCCCCATTTTAAACTAGTGGAAGCTCACAGGTGTTAGAAGGAAGCATTGACTACTTTTAAAACATTTGGTTTCTGTGTATAATCGGTGTCTCTGTACAGCTCTTTATCTGTCTACTCATCTATCTGAAATAGCCCAGACCTGGGAGCTTAGTTACGGTTTGGTGGGCAGGAATCGCTCGTGATAGAGATGCTCTTTCAAAGCAGCGACCACACTGGCCAGAAACAAACCAAAAGGAATTAAAAAAAATAAGTTATGCAACTAGCTGGTTTTAAGGTTATATCTAATTTGCTTTTTACACCCTAACACACTGAGGAAGGACTTTGTAGGAAGCTGAAGCCAAACCCTGTTGCTAAGTGCCCTACACAAAAGCAAGTCCAGGCTTGGATTTAGCTTGAGTCGCTTTGCAAAATCTTACTTTCAGTGAGAAAAGAAGAACTAATGGAGAGGCTGTTCTGATCTGGATCCATGGCACCAAGCACAGTGAGGGGCAATAATGAGGCTTGTTGGTGGCTGAAGTGACCTCAACAGCAAAAAAACTTCAAACCACCTTGTTGAGTTTGATGGATGCTCAGTTGCACCAACATTAGATGCTGATGACCAGCCTCTCCCCCTAAAACCGCAAGGCTCGATGTTAAAAGCTTCCAAGGAAGTGCCCCTGGAAATGCAAATTTCTGAGTGCCATAGAATCATTCATGTTGGAAAAGACCTTTAAGACCATTGAGTCTAACCACGTAAGGCTGATCAAATCCAGCCACGCAAGCTGCTGGGAGGGCAGTGGGGCTTTAACTGGTGGGGTCTGGGTCTGCTCCATCCTTTTGGCTCCGGATCTATTTGCTTTCCCACTGTGTTCATCCAGGCAGTGTCTGAAAGGCAGCAGCTCACAGCCCGATGACTGTGATGCATTTTTGTGGCTCAGTTAAAAAGTTTTTTTTTTTTCAGAATAAACAATAAGTTTGAGTGATTTCTTCATCTTCTCATCTTAAATGTTTTCTGTTAAAATAATTTCTTTCATGAGGGTATCTAAGGAGCCTTCTGGTGTTGCCTCTGTTTAATAGCTTGCTAACTCCTACAGTACTGCCTACTCTAATTACTCCTATCTAATTAAAAGGGGAAAAAACAACATACTACTGAAAGGCTAGTGAGAACGGATAGTCAAAGAGCTGTAGGAAGATAAATGGGGATCATATTGGTGGGGTAATTTGCTCATTAGCACCCTCCCTCCCCAAATTAGCCTAAATGGAAGCAGAATGAGAGAGGAGAGATAGAAACACTGATAGAGATAGCAGAGACATACTTAGAAAGACAAACTGATGTGCCAGAGTTTCAAAGACCAAAAAAAGGTTACAATTAAAAAAGAAAAAAGAAAAAAGCAGAAGATCTAAAGTCTGGTCTGCTTGGAAAGCAGAGAAAACACCAGAAAAGTCCAAGAGAACAACAGTAACGGCACAGAAAATCAGCACCCGCTTCAGCCACGGCACAAAAAGCTGGTGGGTTGGCAAAGAGTTTCTTGGGGGGGTTGGTCTACCTTATAGGCAACACGAGCAGGGCATTTCTTTCCAAGGCCTAGAGGTGGGGACATGTGTCTCAGCATCTCATACATGTCTGTGTAACTGATGCGCCCGCTTGCAGTCAAAGGGAAGGGAGGCAAAAGCGAGAGGGCATGGAAACCAAACCAGACCGGGCGGGTGGGAAAGAGAAATAAAAAGAAGAAGGGGATGGGGAGGGGGAAAGGCAACACAATGGAGCAAATGAAAAGGAGAGAGAAGGGAAAGCAGACAAGAGAACAGAGATCCGGTTAATCAGGTTTCTCAGGAAAACAAAAGCAAACTAAACGGGAGGGTAAATAGAAAGGTTTCTCCGCTCCCGTTGCTGCGTTCCAACGGCCAACGTCTCCTCCTCGCTGCAGGGACGTCCCATGGCCAGCACCGAGGGTCCCTGTGGGGAATGATTGATGGCTCCCCTCGGGGTTGGGGGGGCTGGGGTCAGGCTGGGGGGTGCTTCCCCTTCTTACACCCCCCGCTCCACAAACCAGTCAATCAGGAGGCTGTATTCACCATGCCAGGGAGAGCTGGTAGGCAGAGTTATGGGACAGGGAGAGAGAGGGCTTAGAGAAAAGATTCAGCTTTCCCTCAGTGAATGAAGAGTTTGGTTTTCAGGGGCTATGAGAAGAGAAAAAGCCGGTCCTGGTGTGTTTGCTCAGGGGATGGCTCTGGCTCCCATCCAAGGGCCAACCAGAGCCCAGCCCTCAATCTGCAGGAAGGTGGCAGAAATGGGACCTGTTTCTCTCCCACATTTTATGGGGCCCCTCTTTCATCAAGCCAATGTCAACCAATTGTTTTCACCACCAAGGGCAGCTGGCTCTCCCACGCGTTGGAGGGATCTGGGAACTGCAGAGATTTGCGAAAAGGACCTTAGACCAGCCCATTACTGATGACATCTACCTTCAGCACACATTAGTGATAAAGAAAATCCCGCTCTGGTAAGCAAGGTATGCAGAAACAATAAGGAATTCTCCTGCTTCACTTTTTTCTGACTATTGAAACTAGGAGTGTGACTACAACAATCTCATTTTGTTTTCACAGCGAGCTTTCCCTGCCCATTGTACTGTGCAAATCTGTGCTGCCTGTCTGAGGAGATGCAAGTATATCACAGCATCTTATTAATTAATGTTTAACCTGTGGAAAAGCAGGACAGTGTTATCATGTCCACCATACTAGGAGGGAAACCAAGACCTGAGTACCCAAATAAAATCCTTTTTTAAGCAGGACAGCTACAAAAGCAGCGCCCGCATGCCAGCCCACTGCCCTAATGTGGGTCCCAATTCCTATGTAAAGCATTGATGCAGGATGGGGGTGGAAAAGAGAACTTACCAAGCCAAAACCATCTATTCCTGTCCTTGGTAACTTGAAAATTTCACCCAGGTTTTACAACCCAGAGTTAATGTAAAGGCTGCTGAGAGACAGAAATTGTAATTACAGGCAATGGCTTCGCCCTGGTTTCTCTCTCCTGCCCCTGCCCTGGCTGGAGGCAGAGGCTCTCACCATGTCTTTGCTGCAACTCCTCATCCCCAATCAGGTGCAGAGAACACCCGGGCTGGAGTGAAAGAGAAAAGGCAGCTCCATGCTGGCTGCTTCCACCTCTCCTTCGCCTTTTGCTTTCCAGGCACTGACTGCGGTAAAAACTCTGCCGGTAACTGGGAACCCAGTGATGTCCAGTGTCATCCTGTGCCGATTTCTTGTCCAGATCTGTCCTTAACTGCCCACCTTGTCTCCCATGCTTCTCCTGCGCCACGAGGCAGGAGGTTTCACTGGGTGCCCATCATCGCTTACAATCTCAGAGACATAATCTCACTCCCAAGGCAACCTCTGGCTGCTGCACTGTGAAAACCTCATCCCTTCACCTCTCCCCGGCTGAGGTAACCACCTCACTCTGTCGACCAGGTAACCAGTGCCCAGATCAAATGGCTTTTCAGCTCAGGAAAGGGTTCGACCATTGGTCCTTCAACTGCAGGGGTGATGCCACGAAGCCCAAACACAATGGACATGCTACTCCCTAGAACTCTGGGGATGACATTTGTCTCCGGTATGTGTATCTAGAGAGAAAGTGCTCAGATGCTGTGCTGCTTTTTCCCCAACACTTCCCACCCAGACCCTGCAGGATGAGAGCTGGAGGGTTCACTGTCTCATAAAGCTGCCTTGTCTCCAGCCAGCTGGGGTGTGGGAGTAGACGGGGAAGAGATGCACCAAGGAAAAAGGAGGCAGTCAGTCAATCATTCCTTTTTTTTCAGGCAAGGGGTTAGTTACGTTACAGTTTCTTTTCTGTACTGTTTGCATTTGGGGAAAGGGTAAAAGGAAACAAAACCAGAACTGAAAATGCTGAGGGAGTCTCTGAAGTTCCAAACCTTGTATGCCACCCTATGAGGGCACTTCTTTCCTAAGCCCAGGGGTGGAGCAATTACACGTAACAAATTGTACATATCCTTATAATGAATCCGGCAACTGGAAAGAAAACACCAGATGTTACAACAGCAAAAACTGAGAGGAATCAGCTTTTCCCCAGGCAAACAGGTGAAGTTGGAAGGGCAAAACACGCTGAAAAGGAATGGTTAGTCTGACAGCAACCGGGCTTGCAACTGATCCGAGGCACTTTAACACAGAGAAAGAACAAGAGAGAACTTCCAACTGCTCAGCAAAATCTATACCCTTGGATATTCTTCTGCAAAACCCTCAGTGTCACGTGCAAGGCTTTCCAGCCTTTGCATTGGGTTACCTTTGTCACTAACGTTCCACTCCTCTGGGCCTGAGCATCTGCCCACAGACCACCCCTACCCGCTGTGCAGCCCAACAAAACCAGAGCCAGCAGCACACAAACAGCCTGGTTAATGGGTTAGTACTGGGATTCAAATGAGCTCATTGGAAAGAGCTTGCAAACCTTTACCTTCCACCGCTACCACCTACGTAACCCCAGCAGGGCTGCGCTCCACTTTACGGGCAATGAGCAATGTGCTGCGAGGGCAGAAAGTGGCCTCTCGAGAGGCATCTTGGCCATTAGCGCTGGGAAAATCCAGCCTTCATTACCAGGAGGTGAAATGAGATGCCTCGAGGTAGTTTTACGGTCAGTCTCGTTAAACTCCCAACAATATTTTCAGCTAATTTAACAGCAGGATTAGATTTCTTCAATCTTTTGTAAGTAACCAAATCATGTACCAAAAAGGGCTGCGCTGAACCTCAAAATGACCTCCAAGGAAAAATGAGATGATTTGGCTTCACTATGTTTATTTTGGTACATTATATAAAGAAGGCTGGAATATTTTGGAATATCTCCTTCAATATTACTGCTTTTTTGGATGTGAAAAATTAAGATCTATTCAAAACCTTCGCAATCAACTCAAAACTATTAATCCAGAAACAGATCAAATGGAACAGCGCAAGTCTTGGCTGCAGGCCTAATTGTGGTTATAAAAAGTATATTGCTTTAACTGAGTCAAGAACTTTCCCAAAATTTTAGAACAGTTTTGTAAAAATCAGCGTGTGGAAAATACATATGAGCAGTTCCCTGGGCTCTCCAAGAGTCCCTGGAAGGCTTGAAAACCAGTAAATGTGTTGCATTGGAAGGTCATGGCAGCAAATTATGAGAGACAGGGACTACTTCCCAGGTTATTTAAATCTATTTGAGCTTTGATTATTTACACCAGCAGCCCTTTACCTCAGATAGCTGAGAAAAAGCTCTTCGCTCAGGATCATGTGCACCTCCTCCTGACCAATGAAGCTCCTACCAGTAGCATCTCCCTTGGCTCTTGGGAGCAACTAATGGGAATGAGGTGGCAAGATCAATATTCCCAGTATCTCTAAGGGTTACGCACTGGGAAGGGGGCCATAAGAGAGAGAAAGCACTCACTTTACACACCTTGAGCAAACAGAAGCTCATAGACATCCCATTCTCTTTCTTGCCCAGTTCATCCTTAAATTCAGTGTTTTCATTCTTTTCCTCATTAACTCCCAGCCCAAACCTCTGTGTGTGCTCCATTTCTCTCTCTCTTTTTATTGTGAGCCCGAGGCTTCTACCACCCCTAAATCCAACAGTGTGCCCATACTTACCCCCGTGGAGTGCAACACCAGCTAGCTGCTTTTTTTAATTGCCTTTTGAACCGTTTTCCCCGGAGAAGTTTAGAGAAAGTTGGATTTTGTATCAAAAACAAAGGTGATATTGGAAGCAGGTATGTAAACGCGCACACACTAAGCCTGTGTTTTAAATGTTATCTGTATAACTCGTACTTTTGACCCACGCAGCATCTTTCAGGGAGAGTTTCAAGCTACGGCAAGTGGACAAACGTCGTAATTCCCTTTTCCGTGGGGCAATCAAAGAGACCCTGAGTGAGGAGATCAGGCAGTGACAGGTGGGAGTAGGAACCAGCTCACCTGCATCTAAGCAGAAGATAACCCTGCCTGGGAGGCTGCTTTCTCGCAAAATCTGCTGTGGTGATTATTTACCATTCCGCTACATCTACCTATACTGGGAGTTGAAATGCTGAAAGGAGGTGGCTGACGTGGAAAACAAAAATTGGGTCAACGTTTTCTCTTGATGGGTTTGACCAATTACTGGAAGAATAGCTGAATAAAAACCTGGGTGCTCGAAAGCCCTGTGTCTTCAGCTCAGAGGGGTGTGCTCCCGGGACCTGTACCTTAAATGACAAGTCACTAAACTCAGCCCATGGACAACTATTGTGAAATATCACATCCAGAACACCACTGAAGTTCTGACCAAATAAGCAAAAGATCTGTTCCGACCGGGAACAAATTCCAGATTACTTTTAAATTGTGGGAGTGCTGGTCCCACTTATGCAAACACGAGTGATTTCAGCAGAATTATTCACACACGGAAAACCCAGAATATGCACATGTTTCAGGACCAAGCCTCGAGCGTCACGTCTTGGCCATCCTTTGATTGGCGCTCCTGCCCGCGGTCACTCTGCCAACATCAACAGCTTTGCACCAGAGCAAAACGGGAACACGGGTGGAGAAAAACAGAATCAGGGTCTTAATATATGACATATTCTGTATTAAAAGTGAAAAGGTTTGGCCCCTGAGTGAGTCACAAAACCTCTGCGCTCAGAGCGAGCAAATCTTTCTGTAAACTTAATGCTTATGCCTCATATGGGTGGAAAGTTCCTGAACACATAAGCATTAAAAAACCACATTGATACTCATTTTTTCCTTTGCAGGTGTGCTACTCCTCCCACAGATGCTAATCAGAGCCAAGACTATTTCTTAAGGAGAGAAGGGGCACTCCCCAAGTTCTCGGTCTCATTGAGATTTTCTAGCAATAGGAGATAGGACTGGATTTGGAAAAGGGAAAAAAGCTATTTACTGCCTGCCAAATATCCACAAAGGACTTGTCGGTGCTACAGAGCACATGGTAATGAAAATCTGCTTGGAGATTACATGCTGCTAGTATGCGCACAGTATAGATGCAGGCTCGGAGCTAGTTAAAATCACACACAGTTCAGAGAAACACAGTCATTTTGGAAGAGGCTTACATTTAAAGTTAGCCTAAATCAATTTGACTGAGATTTCAAAGCAGTTTAATTGCATCCTAGCAGGGAGTTTGAGAAGCTGATTGTAGCAACACTTTCTGCATCTGTCTCCACTGAAGGGAAACAAAAAAGAATGGAAAGATTGGAGGCAGCTTCGTTACAAATAACGAGGAAATTCATTGCAGAGCAAATTGTGGGGAGGAAAATGGATACAAAATCAGCAGGGTTTTAAATAAAAAAAATGCCTCCCAACAGACAAATTCCTGAGCTGCAGAATATAAAGGAAATTACTGTGCCCTGTGTCTCAGAGCATCTAGAAATGAGAATAACACAGTCACCAGAACTGTTGAGCAGTAGCTGTCTCTGGGCAGTGCAGTAAAGCAACATATTGAAGTCTTGCACTGGTCAGAGCTGTTCCCTCATTAAAAAAATAAAAATCCTTAAAATGCTTCAGCAGCGGCTCTTGGGTCTGCCACAGCACAGTGCCCACCCTCTGCGGACAAGGTGCTTAAGCCGGGGGCTGCAGCTCTCCCTGCCAGAGTCTTTGAGCAAGAAAAACAAAGAGATAACCCCACAAACCCGAACACCTCATGCTCTGGCTCAGAGAAAACCATCTCCTCCCTTAACACATTCACATACCAGGAACACTTTATCAGAGGTTCACTGAGAACTGAAATGCTGCCAAAGTTAGGCTTCTTGCATTTTCTTCTCAGTATTTCGCACGTCTTAACATTTCAACTGCAAGCCCAAAAGCTAAAAGAGTATTTAAAAGAACAAAAATTCCCCTCTACAGTTTGCTGTCATTAGGAGGAGACTTCCGAGATCAAAACGTTAGTTTAAAAATCCCATCTTTTCAGCAAAGCATCCTCAGGTCGAGAAACATCCAGTCAGTCCCTGCTGCCCCAGGGGTGGGGGAAGGCAAGCGATGAAGTCTGAGCCTGTAGCCCTTGACTTGGATGCAAAGCACTGGGGAACATCATCTCTTCTCAGGGGAGAGATAACCCCTTGAAAACTTGTAAAATTTTAAATTTTTTTTGTGTAACCTCAGGTGTCTGCACAGGATTTGTGAAAGCATGAAGGTGGTTCACAATAGGAGAGAAATGCTGCAAAAATGAGGTACTGCAAGGCCTCTCAGGCTACCTAAAGAGCTGCCAAGACTATATTTTCATTTCCAAACTGGGATGCAGAAACCAAAGGCAATCAAAGCTCCTTTTGGAAATGCTAAACAGCTTTTTGACTTGGCCATTTAGCCAAAAATATTTGATTTACCCTATTAATTATTTGCCCTGTGTGTGTGAGGAGGAGAGAGGGATGGTTTTTTGTATTTTTATTTTTTTTGTTGGTTTATGTGTATCTTGTTTCTATTTGAAGGAAATGCCCTTGTAATGACATCAGATTTGTTCATCTCCAGCACCCAGTGAATTAAAGTTGGAGCATTTACCACCACTGTTACCTCAGGCTTTGGAGTCGATTCCTTCTGGAGCTGTACTTGCATTAAAACAGACCTTTTGTGTGCACAGGTGTGGTATTTCTATACATTGTGTATCCTTTTCTCCACATTTGAGTTATACCAGTGTACATACCAGGCAGCCGGGTCATATTCAGCCCAGACACGGACAAACTCATCCAAATGATGGGGCCCAAGGATGGAGGAGTCTCTTGTCAGGTATTCAAAATTGTCCATAATCACAGCCACAAACAGGTTCAACATCTGCAGAGACGAGGCAATAAGGCAGTTAGAGAGGGAAGGAGAAGGGCAAGAAAAGAAACTGGAAGGGGAGCAGGTATGATTCAGCTAGAATCATACAGCCAGAAGAAAAACCATTCTTCAGCCTGAATGTCCTGTTTTAGACTCGTAGCCATTCATACCGTCAAAGATGCCCAGAAGGATGAGGGGCAGGACACACAAAAGGCTCCTGTCCCCAGCAGCCACTAACACAAGCCTGGCAAACACATATAAAGATTCTCCCCTTATTAAAGCCAATGGAAGAGTCACAAGGCTTTCAGTGGGAAAAGATCAAACTGCAGCCGGCAGAATGAAGGAGCAGAAGGGCAGCAGGGAGTGGATTCTCCTGTGCTGAAAAACAGCCCAACTGCTTCAAGGCCCCTTTCTTCTGCCTCTTTCTTTTTGCTGCTGCTGTGAGAGCTGCTCCTCAGTCCCATGCTCAGCCAGGACTGCAGCCGAGCAGCCCTCGAGCTCTCGCGTGGGGATGAGCATAATTAACCTGAATACGGCCGTGCCCGGCTGGTCTGCCTGTCGTCAAACAAAATCAGGTGGTGGAGTTTGAAGGGGGTGCAGTTTTAAAGACTTCACGTTCCTGTGTGATCTGGAGGGAGGAGAGGGTCTTGCTGGGACACAGAATCCACCAGTACAGATGAGCACAGTCCAAACCAAACCACCACGTCACCATCAAATGCTACTCGAGGACTTCCCAGACCTGTAGTTCATCTGTTTTTCAGAACCCACCTCAACAGAAAGTGAGGAGCAGAACGCAGCCCCAGGTGCAACAATGTCCTACACCAGGGCTCCAGGCTGACTTACACCACTAAAGGGTCTTCTTCACACCAAGCACATGTCAGCCCCACTACTGCCTTGGCCACAGACAAGGTTTCTGCCTCTGCAGCAACCTGCTGGAGCTCACTCGTCAGCTCCAACATGGGGCGAAGGCAACCAAGGCAGTGTTTTGTGCCCCTGTTTGTGCCTCCATTGCCCCTGGATGCTCGCAGGGTGTCTGTGCAGCACAGCCTAGACAAGCCCTGGGATGTCGTCTGGGTTCTCCACATGGTCCTGGACAGGGATGTCCAACTCAGCTCCCCATAAGCTGCTCGAAGGCTGGAAGCACCATGGTCACATCAGCTCAGGTGCTGCAGGAACCCCCCCTGGGACACAGTACCCCCAGAGCACTGAAAGGCAGCAAAACTTTTGAGAGTTTGCCCTCAACCTCCAGTCCCTTTCCAATGTTTCCCACTGCAGCTATGGCTCAGTGCAGTTTCCCCTGGTTTTTAAAGTTCCCACATATATTTAAATCTCAGTTTACGTTTTTCACCAGTGTAAATTCCAGGAGGAAAATTACATCCACAAAGAGCCGGAAACAACGTTTAAAAACAAATATGTTATCCAACTCGCCTGCAACCTCTGGCGTAGCAACATCGCACAACCCATAAAGACCTGCCCTGCTGGCACGGCCGTGCCTCTGGAACGCTTTTAATGCCGATGAGGAACCACACGTTTCATTGCAAGGAAGTGCTGAGCTCATTTTAAGAAAGGAGGTACAGCCCTGTCCCATAGCAGTCCAGCTGCTTGGCTTTCCGGTGCCTATTTTTGGAGCCAGCACTCCCTGCTCTCCCTTCTCTCTGCCAGCAAAGCCCCGGGGTGTGTTTTAAGGGGGATTTTTTGGGAGCATTGCCTCAGGGATGAAGCTCATGCAACGCTGCGTTTTGCACAGATATTCTCCAGCCTTCAATTCTGATTCTACATTTTGAGTGGGACAGCTGATATAAGCCAGTGAGGACAAGTTGTGGCCGGGGCAGGAGGTGTTTTTGTTTGTGTTTTTCAAAGAAAAAGTTTTAGGAACAATAACGGTCTTGAAAATAACACTGAGGGTGTCTGATGTTGGGCTAGGAAAAAATCCAGCTTTAAAATACCACCGAAAGGCTCAGTAAGTGGAGCATTAACTTTGTATAAAGTTTTCAGGGCTCCGTGTTTTTTAATATATGCAGAAGAAATAGACCACGGGGTGTGAAAGGGGCAACAACAGTTGGGCAAAGGATCCCAGTGGGGGCCATTGAACTTGGTCTCTCTATACCCAGCATCAAACTGCCACGTGCCCCTCTTTTTCCTGGGTAGAGGTTTCTGATGATTAGCGGCACAAAGCATCACAGCTCGTATTTTAAAGCGAACCAAATGTAGGCTCGATAAGTTGCTTTTTGGTACGTTTCAGAGCTATGACTTTCATCTCCTCCTGCTTGAAGTTTAATTGGGTCCCTGTCCCTGGTTTTCCATTCCTCTGTCCCAGTGGTGCAGGAAAGCGAATGAAGCCCTGAAAGCCAAGAGGTTTTTATGCGTGCAAGTCATCAGACAGACACTGGCACCTCACAAAGCTCAGAGCCAGCCCTGTATCATGGCCAGGAGCACCAACCAGCTGCAACAGCTCTCCGTACTTTCATGTCTAAAGCTTTCCTGGCACCACCACGGAAGAAAATTGCACTTATTTGACAAACAAAACAAAACATGAGCCATCAAACAAGTGCGATGCTCCCAGCTGCCTGCCGCAA
The DNA here is from genome assembly GCF_000703405.1 of Apaloderma vittatum. Lineage (NCBI taxonomy): Eukaryota > Metazoa > Chordata > Aves > Trogoniformes > Trogonidae > Apaloderma > Apaloderma vittatum. The sequence goes on from NW_009724475.1 coordinate 33,351, forward strand.
GCACTTCTGAACCAATGCTATCTCGGCCGTTCTCCCCCTGCCCTCTCCAATCCTCTTCTTCAAAGGGCCGTGTTACAAATCAAGACAAAACAGCTTAACACGTAATTCCAAATATTAGATCCCCCTGTGAGAAGATAGATAAAAACCTTCCCTTTAAACTAATGACTAAATGATCTCTTTGGGGATTAAAGGGATTTTTATCACCAGGATGATAAATGTTTTTTTTTTTTAGCGAAGCTGTCTTGTAATGTTGTATAAATCGTAATTAGGGAGAAGAAGGAAGCAAAGGGGTGGGGAAGGAAGGGCTGGGGCGGGGGAAACACACCAACACCGATCGACTTACCAGGAAGGAACACAGGAAGATGAATGACACGAAGTAGAAATAGGCAAAATCGCTGCCACATTCTTTTTTGGTGAGGCCGGAGAGCGGGTCGCAGGCTCTGTTGCTCAGGCACGACAGCATGATCTCATGCCAGGCTTCCCCCGTGGCGCTTCTGCAGACGGAGAGGACAGAGAGTAAGCTTAACTCCCAATATAATTTAGATATCTGTACCTAAATTAATCAGGTGGAAGGGTGTGTCCAGGTGGAGAGACTACACTGGCATTAAGAATTTGAACTACCAGCCTACCAACATGAAAAAGAACATTTTGCTCTCTTTCAGGGAGGGGGAGGAAACCAACCAAGCTCAGGCAGGTGAAGCTTTATTTACGGAGAATAAAACCAGATTCATTTAAAATGTGTCGAATGAAAAGCACAAATAAAAGCAAAAGGAGTTGAGATTGCTCCCCTTTGAAGCAGCTAACATTTGTGTCCTAGGGCTGGCTGTAAACCCAATGGAGGTGATGGGAAACGAAACCAGGCTTCTTCACTTAAATCTCGATTCCTTTATGAAGCAGATGAAGAAATAATAACAGGATGGTTTCATTGGTCACACTGACTTGAGTCCCTCTCTCACGACAGTCCCCTGGGCTTTTTCCTCATTTCCCTCCTCCTCCTCCTCCTCTAACTTCTGCTTCTACTGTAGGGATTAAAAAAAAAACCAAAAAGAAGGACTTTTGAGAGAGTCTGTCCTCAAAATAAACCACCTCATGGATCCACACATGGATCGGAAGCCAGGGGATGCCCATGTTCATTTACTCCGACTTCCTACGTAACCTCAGATTTCTCCTAATTTCTGTACATCACCCCAGGGTGCCTTTAGGGGCATCCCTCCATGGCACCACGAGCAGCCCGTCTTGTTGCAGAGAAAGCTTGATGATCAGCTTTAACCTGAAAGAGCTTCCAGGCTACTTGTGAATTGCCCAGCAGATTCCCCCACCGATGGCCCCGTTCCCTGGTGCAAGACCCCACCGCAGTCCTGCTGCCTCTGCCCCTCCGTCCTGCTGCTCTGGACAGGGCCCAAGAGGACTGGACACAAGACTAAATAATTATCCAGTGGAATTACAATGCAGAGGTTTGAGTTGGGTGATCATTCTGAGCTAGAGAGGGCTGATTTCATTCCCTCCTGCCTTCACAGAAACTATGCAAACCAAACCCCAGGCAAGATCTCCAGTTGGGAGCCCAGCCTTGGCACAGCTGTGGGGCCAGAGCGATTATTAACCGCAGCATTTCCACACCCCACAGATAAGTGAAACCTTCCCCAAGCTGCCCCGAGTTGGAGCGGGGCCTGCGCTTCATTTTTGCCGGGTCTGAAAAAGCAAAAACCTGTGATTTCATTCATTTTTCCTTTGGAAATGCTTCACTTCCAGGCAGAATGAACCCAGATGGAAACATTTGCGCTCAGAAGCAGAGGTGGCGTTGACGTATGAATTGTTAACTTGTTGGTAATGCAAAAATGACCAATTAAAAGAATTTTCTCTTAGAAAAAAAAAGAGCTTTATGACAGGCAACACATGGATCAGCTAAACCAGAGGCTTTCTGTCTTATATTAAGCTTCTCCCTGAGTTGACATGAGGTCTCACTGCACTGGGTGTCACTTTGGGGAGATGCTGGCATCTTGAATCAGATCTGTCATATTCAGAGATGATCCAGGTCAGCCCTTAGTGCCGAGGAGGAAGCAGGAACAGATGCTTCACTCCAAACACCTTCTTTAGAGGATGTCTAAATTTCAGCAGCTAAACTGGCATGTGCAAAACCAAAGATTTATTTACTGTTCCCACACAGGTCCCGTGGCATTTTCGACTCTACTTACCTGAACAGAAGCATCAGGGCTTGGAGGAAGGTACGGAAGTTATTGTGCCGATTAATGGAGGTTTCATCATCTAGAGCAATGTTTCCAAACACCTGCCACAGAAAACAGAAGTGATTCAGACCAAACACATTCTCACACAGAAATTGCCAATAAAAGAGGATCAAGTGGAGCTGGAAGAAAAGGCAGGAAAATCATCTCTCCTGGTTTAAGGGAGCTCGAAAGCTAGAATAGCTTCTGAAAAGGGAGACAAAAATGTGTTGTGGACATCAAACGGGGGGAAAAAACCCCAAGGGTTAATGTGCTTCATCTACACACAGACCCTTTCCAGCACCACAGGTCAGTTGTGTCCCAGGCCAAAAGGATTTTCTCATTTCTTTTCAGGAAAGTGCAGTTCCGTGCTCTCAGCCTCTTGACATGCCTGTCTCCAAGGAAGGCACATGCCTGCCCACAGAGACCCTCTCGAGGTGCTGCACACCCAGGGCCAGGGTCCACAAAGGACCTGGAAATAAGGGTAGGAAAAAGATGGCCTTTTTTTTTTTTTTGCACTTCTAATTTACCCAGCACCAGACAAGAAGAGCATTTGCCTCATCCCAGGTCACTTGCTGGCAATAACCCATTTGCACCCTGAACCAGCAGGATAGAACCAGGCTACTTACAGTCAGTCTTACCAAAGTTAAATTTTTACCTGCATGCCGATAATGGCGTAGATGAAGAAAAGCATTGCAATGAGGAGACACACGTAAGGCAAGGCCTGCGGAAAACGAGAAGGGGGTATTAACGACAGCAAATGCACGGGTCTGCCGGCAGCATTGAATTTCTGGGCAGCGCTGTGTTTTGTGGCATTTGTCCTTCAGATGAAGGAACTGGGAAGAGAATATGAACAATTCTGGCAGCCTTCAGAAGACAAACCCCTGGAGCCAGGTATTCATCGATTACAAAGCAGTCTGGGCTTTCCGAGGGCTCTCTATGCATCCTTGCAAGCAGATAAGCAGTAAGAAGGGAAAACACAATGAGAAGCTCCGCAGCGAGCGCTGGAGCTAACGGCAGGCCCTGGCACTTTCTATGCATAATTGTATGAACATTAATTTTTAATGACCTTGCTGTAAATTTAGCATGAGAAAAAATACACATCCAAGAAACATGTTCCTTCTCTGAAAGAGGCACAGATTGCAACCCCAGAAGGACAAAAAGATTCTGAGTTTCAGCAAGAAATCAGTGAAGGCTACAATGTAATTATGACACCCAAGCTGAGAGTAATAGCTACATTACACTTGGGCTAAACGAATGAGTAATTAATGCCTCTTAACGAGTAAGAGCTAAAAAAGGGCTAGACTGTGTGATGCTCAGGGTAGGAGAGGGGTTACGCAGCCCGTGGGGCAAAGGGCTGATGTGGTTTCTTATTTCTTATTAAGGTATATAAATATCTGAGGGGTGGGTGTCAAGAAGAAGGGGCCAGTCTCTTTTCGGTGGTGCCCAGTAATAGCACAAGGAATAATGGGTTTAAGCTAGAAAACAGGAAGTTCCACCTCAACATGAGGAAAAACTTCTTTCCTGTGCAGGTGCTGGAGCCCTGGTCCAGGCTGCCCAGAGAGGGTGTGGAGTCTCCTGCTCTGGAGACTTTCAAACCCGCCTGGACGCGTTCCTGTGGGGCTGCCCTGGGGGATCCTGCTCTGGCAGGGGGTTGGACTAGATGATCTCTAGAGATCCCTTGAACCTCTAACATTCTATGATTCTACAATTCTGCTGGATACCTTCGCACGAGGGACAAGGACCAAGTCCTCAGTGCCGGCGCACAGCCAGCCACGCAGCTCCCCATGCAACCCAGGAACTGTCCCGGCTTCACTCCCGGGGCAGTACTCTACACACACTTTTGGAAAGGGTCAGGGTTATACTGGAAAGGGCTGTGGCTCAGCCCCTCTCCCAAGACTACACGGTCTAAGGACACTCTCCCGAGAAGGAACATCTTATACCTGCAGACCCCACAACTCAGCTTCTGGTAGAGGCTCTCCTGGCCGCAGGATTTGCATTAAGTTACCAGGTGAGAGCAGCAGCAACAGCACCTCCACCTACCCTCAAGAGAAAAGCAACATAACAAATCTAAAGCACTGCAGCCCCCCAGATCACAGTCCTTTTCCATGATCTGTTTGATGGTTGGGTGAAGCATAGCATCGGAGCTGAACGCGAGAGCACCCCCTGCCTGCCTGGTGTCTCCCAAAGGGACATGTAAACCAGCGCTCACTCCCAGCCCTGGGCGTGATGTAACAGCATCGATGCCTCCAGTTCTTCTCCAGGTTGCTTGTAGAAAGAAGCAGTTGCTATTCTCCACCCTTCAGAAAAGTTTTGCCTAAAAGGGTCTAACAGAAACCTCCCTTTCGAGCAGCCCTGGAGCAGAGCAATAGCCACGTTCCTGCTCTGCTGAAACCAGCCTGGTTGTCTCGCAGGCGGCACGGGGCTGGCCAGCCCTCCCAGCCACCCAGCATCTCTCTCCAAGCCCAGGAGAGAAATGCCTTTCTCCTCTTAAAAAATCTTCTCCATTTCTGGACAGAGCACACATCTCCCCACAGTTTTATCCCTTAAAATAACCTCTCTGCATCATTTTGACTGAGACACCACGATGTGCTAGAAAGCACAGCTAAAGCAAAAGAAACCTGCATCCCACCGCACTCTGCATCCTTAAATACCAACTGCCACCATAACACCTTCCACAAAGCGCTGGGCAAAATACCCTGACATTGCACCCGCCTGCGGATAAACTCCACTGAGCATATGAGAGCACACAGGGAATAAGCTGTGACCCACAGACCTCAGAGCTCAGCCCAGAAGGTGAGACCCTGTGCAAAGCCAGAGCTGTGGTCCCCAGGCTTGATGAGCCACCCGCCACATGCACGGGCAGTACCTGGGACCACAGCATCCCACCAGCAATCGGGAGATGAAGTGTGCTGACCATAGCTGTAAGCTAGTAAATAGATCCATCTTCAGCCACTTTGCTTCCCCAGCCCAACTCCCTGCTTATATTTTTCTCAAAGTCCTGAGAAATCTCTGGAGCCAGAGAAGTCAAGTGCTTGCTGGGAGAAGAGGTTCCAATCCCCTGGCCATGGGCAGGGACACCTCCCACCACACCAGGTTGCTCAAAGTCCCATCCAGCCTGTCCTTTAACAGTACCAGGGATGAGGCATCCACAATTTCTGTGGGCAACCTGTGCCAATGTCTCTTCCTAAAATTTACTCTAAATCCACCTTCTTTCAGTTTGAAACCGTTACACCTCGTCCTATCACTGCATTCCCTGATAAAGAGTCCCTCTCCATCTTTCCTGTAGACCCCCTTTAAGTACCAGAAAGCTGCTATAAGGTCTCAAAGTCAATAAGTATTAATGCATTAGAGCTCAGCCTCAGTGCTACAGATCCTGATTCAGATTAAATTATCTCCCCACTGCACTGCAGAGCGCGAGGATACCCCATAACCACAGTTAAAACACAACAAGCTGGAGAAACAGGCTGCAAAGGAGATGAGAGCAGTTAAAAATAACCAGCTTTGGGGCATGTGGACCCCTGTTTATACCTGGAAAGCAGCTACCCCAAAGCTAAGCACAACAGTGTGGAGTTTGCCTCTATCAGATTCTACCGAGACCGAAACCTGGTGAAAACAAATTAACGTTGCACTTGCTGCAGGCAAACAAGGGGTATGAAGGCACTTCCTAGTCAAACTATCATTTCTTGACGTGAACACCCGAGTCTCAAGACTTTGCCACAGGGATTTTGTGACAGTTTCACGGGCCACCTGATCTTGGCACACTTGCTGTGAGTCTGCATCAGCAGCCGCCCGGGTTCAGACTCATCTTCCCAAATGCTCAGCATCTGCAGCGCTCAGGGCACTTTTCTACAGAATTAATATTCCTGTAGTTGCTCTGTAGAGGTGCACAGAGGCCGTGCCCTCGGCAAGGGGATGTTCTTCAATATACTTGGTGGAGGGTGCCACAGACATGCCAAGCGTTACCATCTCCCTGTGTCTCCTCCCCGCCTCCCACCCACCCAAGACTCACCTTAAAAGACTGCACAAACGTCCAGAGCAAGATGCGGATTGTGTAACCCTGGCGGAGGAGCTTGATGAGTCTCGCTGCCCTGAAGAGCCGCAGGAAGCTGAGGTTGATGAAGTTGTCCTGCGGAAAGTAAAGGTTTTGTGTCCTTCAGAAATTAACGCGATGGGAAACCACAGCCCGCAAAAAAGAAATTAAAATTACCAGCTTCACGATCTAAGCAGCAAATCGGCCACCAGAAAACCTTCCAAAAGAAACATTCGTCAGTGCAGATCACTCCACATGCAGCAAGTATGAGAAAATCCCTCTCCACAAGAGCCCTCCCCTCTGCTACTGGGTCAATGGGGAAAAGGCCCTTCCACGCTGTCCATGGAGGTCTTGTTTTCTTTGAGTAAGGCAGATTTTCTCTCCACTAAAGACTGAAGGAGAGGTAATGGTGCCGTATTATCATTTTGTAAAGAACAAGATTGTTTTGAAGTCTTGGCCAGCTCACTTTCTGCAATGAATTGGACTTAAGCCAAGACAGTTGCAAGGGGCTGCATATGCAGTAACAAGGAAAGGCATTGTCCAGTGAAGACTAAAACATCCTTGAAAGCATGAGGATGTTTTCTAACGTGGAGGTTTTAAATGTTTATACGACATGTGACTGGACAGGCTCGTCAAAGAGAAATGGCACCAGCAAGACTGTTTGGAAGATGGGTCAACGGCAGCAAATCAGTTGTGGAGGCTGAGCATTCAACAGCAGGAGGGCACCTTAAGAACCTGCTGATTTTTTTCGGAATTATTATTAAATGTGCCTTTGCAGGTGGATCAAAGTACTCCTGGAGACAGATTCTGATTTCCATTTGTTTTGTAGAATTGTCCCCACCCCACACCCTGTTTCCTTATTTCCTTCAGGGAAAAGAGGTTTCTTGCCCCAATGAGCTAATCTAGAGAGGGTTCTTTCCAAAACAAAACATGCAAAAGCCAGATCCCTCTTGCCCTCCTATTTTAAGGAGATGAAAAATATCCCCCCTTTCCATACTGATTCCAATTCACTTGTTTGTGAATCTCTGTTCACAGCCACTTATTTGACTGAGTCAGCTAAAGAAAGAAAGCATCCCACTTTAAACTATCAAGCAGCAGAGCAGAAAAGGTAATCATAAGGAGCTCTTGTTGGTAAAGATGAGCAAAACCAGTCTTTCCTTTGCATTATCGTTTTACCAGAAGACACCCAGTCATATTCAAGTGACCTATATTTCTTGCTCATTTGGCTGCAGAGCTCATACTGAATTTGGGGGGCTTGTTGGATCTATTCATTCGTTTAAATGCCAGCTCAGTTTTTGGGGCCATTAGCATCGCATTCCACCAATCCCATCAAAGAGTTCAAGAAATCAGTCTCAGGCATGCACTTGGTTTCTCTCAAGTTAAAAACGCAAGCAGCTCAGAGTAAAGGCACAGACCGTATATCAGACTCAATCCCCAAATAAAGAGAAAAGAGAAAAGCACAGGTATGTTCAATGAAAGAGCAGACAACACTGAGCTCATTCAAGTCAGCAACAGAAATCAGCCCCGGCAGGCAAAACACAAGTGAGGATTCCCCTGGGTTGCTCAAGGTCAGTGAAACAGGTGCTAAAAATTCAACAATTGTCTCTTAGCTTCTGTTCTCTTTCTCACATGCCTTCACCAAACACCAGCTGGACTCGCCTGGGCAGGCAGAGCTGGATAAGCAGGTGTCGTCACTAATCTGGTCCTCAGGAGCCAGGCGGGTGGCACCTCTGCAGGGCAGCCTCACTGCAGGGCTGAGTTTTAACCCAGAGCCCGTTTGAATCAAGGAAAATCTCCCCGTGAGAGAAAGAACTGGATCAGACCTTATGTGTAATGTTCGGGGGGCACTTGGCTTGCGAGTCTGACGAATTATTACCTCCAGAGCAAGGCTCAAGCCAGCTCCTGCCCACGCACAAGCCTGATGCTGCTCCGAGGAGCAGGGGCACAGGCTGTGTCTGCAGGACTCGTCTCTCTACGTATGAACCTGCCTTGCCTCCCTCTTCCCACATTACTACAACCAAGCAGCAAGAACATCATTTTGCTCACATTTGACTATAATCTTATGAGTCCATCTAAAGCAACGCTTTGGTCTAGGCTGGCTGCAAGGTCACACCGAGTACTGGCTCTCCCTGCGCTACGGGAGGAGTTCTACAGGAGAGCCTCTACAAAAGCAAGATGAAACAGGGGCCTCAAAACTGTGCGGTCACATCCATAACCCCCACTCCCTGAGATCTGGAGGGACAAGTAGACAAATAATCCATATTTTCCCTTGCCAGCTCCCAACCCTCGCTGTTTGACTCATTCCCTAAGGTGCAGCGAAAGCCTCGGCTCCACCAGGAATCACTGACAACCCAGGAAAATCCACCGGCACCAACACTCACAGACCACCTGAAGGACCGTTCTCTGCGCTGTTCGTAGGGAGGCAAAATTACACACACTCGAGACGGGTGGGAGGGCTCCGCGTGTGTAACCCTCAGCTCAACCGCGTAGAAAACGCATCCTTCAGCACCTCAACTCTCCAGGCAGGTATCAGAATTGCATGCAGTTAAAGGGGAAACTCCACGTTGCGATATTTCTTGTGTATAAGTGTGTTTTGCACCAATTCTCCTCCTGCTTAGCCACCTGGGTAACAGGGCACCTGTATGATCCTCTTCTGGGTTATTGAGGTCTTTCTTTGCAGGTTTTTGTTTGCTTTTCTGTTGCACAGGTGCTAAAGACTGACCATTGCTCACACAAGCCACCGCAGCTTTATGATTTTATGATCCACCTCGAGTACTAGCAAATTACGTTTGAAAAACATTTCCCCCTCCCCATTGCTTTATTATTCCTAAAAGAGGGAGCTCTGGTACTGAAGGCATCGAGCCAGGCCCCGGTGGGGCTGGACACTACTTCCCATGGCAGGAGTGTGGCTGAAAGGATGCATCCCTGGAGCAAGCTGCAAAGCAGGAGAGAAACAGGGAGAACAGATAGCACGGATGAAGAACTGGCCTTGTCCCAGCATTGGGCAGCCTGCTCTTCTACCCTTTCTTAGGGTGTTTTGAATACTGTAAAGTAGAAAAGCTATGAAGAACAAGGCATCTGTGGGCTGGCATTGCTCAGTTAACAGTTGGACTCAATCTTAAAGATCTTTCCCAACCTAAACCATTCTATGATTCCATATTCCTCCAGCTTCAGCAGCAGAGCAGTTTCTTCCCCGACACAGGAGCTGTGCCTGCTGTCCACAGGGATGCGGAATCAGTTCTGTTCTGTACACTCATGGCAAAGCACTGCCTTTCAGTGTTCTGGATTTTTAAACCTGCAGTGGGTATCTGAGGTTTTTATACCCCAGCTGGATGCGCTCTGCAGGATTTAGTGAAGGAGGTTCTGTTAGGCTGCCACAAAGCAATAGATATGGCAGAAGTTGAGCTGCTCATCCCTGCTTCTTCCAGAACCCCTTTTTCAGCACACAACCACCCTCAGGACTTGAAACTTCAGATTTCCGTCCTCAAACTGAAGGGCCCACCCGTCGTCGCTAAGGGCTGTGGGAAGAGGAATCCAACCAAGCCAAGAATGGGATCACTCAGGAAGCTTTGGCAGCTCTTTTCATCTGGCATCAACAAGAATTAACCTATTCTCTTAAGGAAAAACTGTCGAGGAAATGGTTGTGTTCAATTTAAATGTCCGTGGCACTGCCAATACCAAAGAACAGTTCCTGAATCTTGCATAGGGTCTTGGATATTTTGGGGAAAACTCTTCCTGATTTTAAGAGGTTGAAGATTTTTGCCACCCTTGTCCGTGTCTTCGGGACTCTGCTGTTACAGGTATATCAAACCGTCTCCTTTCATCCTGAGCCAGAAGCACTGGAAAAACGCTTTTATGTGTGTGATGCCCAGGTCTCTCTTCATTTCCTACTACCTCCTAACTTCGGTGCTTCTGCTGTAGTCCCTGTAGGCTCCCATCACCAGCAGTGAAAGGAAGAAGGCCGCTCCAGAGGACAACTTTGTGATCCAGAGATCTAACTCGGACACCTTGGATGCTGAGTGATGGAAAGAGCCTGGACCTGCACATACGATGACAGAGATCGCAATCCTAACAAACTGCACAATGAGCATTTAAACCTCAAAACTGCAACATGCACAGCAATGAGCCCAAATAAAGATAAGCTGAATTTCTTCTTCAGTATATTTTTGTGTCTGTAGCTGATGCCAGAGCCCTTATGGGTGCTGCCTGGGCAGAAGGTGACGTCTCCAGAGACAACCTCACCTCTGTAGCAGTTCCAGCCACCGCAGCACACGTGGATCATTCCCTTCTCTAATTGCACCAAGCAAACCTTTCACTGACACCTTGTTGTTTTCTTTTTTGCTGCTCCCTAGCAGAAAACCCCCTCCATGAAGCATGCATGGAGATTATTTGCAGTCTGTCCTGAAGACCCCCTCTGATTTCTTTCTTAACAGCAACTGTGCAACAGGGAAGTCCAGATGTTAGCACCCATCCAAGTGCTGTTGGCAGGTGGCCCAGCAGGTATTTTGATTAGCTTATGGTCTCATTTGTGTTATTGACCATAGCCAAGATAATTAAGAATGGAAGAATATATAATTTTTTTAGGCTGTATTTTTCTTTACTCATCCTCTTTTGCTTAAGTTACAATTTGCAAAGACAAAAAGCCAGTATTTCCAAAGGCATCTTGGGAATCAGGCACTAAATTCCCAGTGGGATCTGGTTCCCAGTATTTTTCAGTCTTGTTCTTAACGTAACTTACACTTTTTGCTTGAGAAGTTTGCTTTTTGCATAGAGGGACTCTATGTCAACTGTGGTGACAAAATGCCTCTATATGCTGGCATCACAAAGAATTTTCAAAGCCGAATAAAAGTCCCTCTTTCCTTTGCCATCTCTTTTGCTTTGAGGGAAGCAAATCTGTGATCACTTCAGTAAATTTTTGCCTTACAGTACAGTGCAAACCATAGGCTTAAAACCCCTGTAAGGCAGTTCTTTTAAACTCCTTCCCTCCGCAGAAAGCTCATCATAAAAGGAAACAAAACCGGTCTCTGAGAGCTGAATTTGGTAGCATCACTTCCAAAATGAAGGATGTCCCAGGCAGCCAATCTCCTCTTCTGCAGGTCATCCAGAAGCATCCTTCCCTTCAATTTTGCACCAAAATAAAGCAAGTGGCAGTCTCCCCTTTATCCTTGTCGGGTGTAACAGACAGCGGAGAACAGGCTATTGGTAACTGCATTTGCCTCACGTCACCAATTAGCCAAGGGGAAGAAGATGCAGAACAGAAGCCAGTTTTGAGGCACGCTGCAGTGAGGCTTTTTCACCAGTGCAATCGGAAATCTCATCAAAACGAATCAAATTAAAAGAAAGACGAGAGAAAATAAAAAAAGCAGAGAATTTAAAGAATTGTTTAAATTCAATGAAACCAACCGTGTCCTATATGTGATGTTTTCATGGATGGGTATTGGCAAGATTATTTACAATTTTTTTATTTTTTTTTTGAGCAGCAGGTGCACAACATACAGACGGAGACATGGTTTTCGCATTGTATGTTGATTGGATGGCGTGATTCAGCAGGTAGATAAGGAAAATAAAGAACAAAACAGGAAACAAAAGAGAAAATGAGTAATCAGGACAAGCAAAAAAGGAAACTCTGAAAATTTCACGGGGAAAAAAACCGTTGGGCTTTTGGGGGTGTTATTTTATGGTAATTATATAAATAAAAAAATGCTTCAAACCAAAACAGATTCTGAGATCCTAAAGATAACACAGACAGTGCAGTAGTTATTTGCATTTCATTTTGTAATGCAAATGGGGAGACAATTCACAAACACTTCTCGGTATGTTTTTTATATTTCCAGGCATAGAAATGGATGTCAGTTTGCTATACAGCCTCCTCAGGCCGTGTCTGTAGGGACACCTTCTCCTTAATAGCACCTATTTTACCTCGGTTACCAAGAGGGTTAAAAACTGACATACGTGTTTTTGCCTGAGGAAATAAAAAAAATATATATATATATTCCACTGCATTCACAAAGGAAATTACATATGACATGGCTAGAAAACCAAACCAAAGCAATTAATTAACCCATTCCTTTTCCTTTTATCTTTACTTTCCAGTGGGTTAAAAGTATCGATGGAGCAAGGCTGGTGGAAGCCCAGTCTCACAAGCTGAGACTGCCCGGATGAGCGGGGTTATTTACCTTGGACAACACTTTTAGCTGGAAAATAGAGTTACGGAGGAAAGCTGGGCTCCTGCAGCTCTTAGGGAGCCTGATCCCAAAGCCAGAGCCAGCAAGCAGCCCCTCTCCGGAGGGAGCTGGAGGGCTTCAGGGGTGGTTGAGAGGGGGACAGACGCAGACTTCTCAGCCTGAGGAACCCTCCCGTGTAAGCGGGGACTATCAAGGGCAGTTGCCTCCCTGGCCCCAGCCGAGGAGAGGATGGAGCTGGGGAAGGCAAATGGAGAAGACAGCATCCTCTGTCGGGGACACAGCTCTGAGTAAAGCTCTGCTCTCCTCTTTGCTTATTTATACTATATTTTCTAACTGGCTCTAAATACTAGAAGTATTTAAGTCACTTATGTGCAACTCCAGCTCAACGAAATAGCAGGTTACCTATTACAAAAATGGTTTAAAGGGTCACTCTTCCAGGATACACCTGAACTGTCCCACTCCCAAGGCAGCTTTGGGACCCCTCGGGTTTCCCCTGATGTGCTATGAGCCAGAAACACACGTGCCACAACGGAGCCGAGCCAACAAAATGGGACTAGAGCAGAGCGCTGGGTCCTTCTGCTCGTGTTCTACTCTGTGTGGCACAGCCTGACCTCAGGACTGGGAGGGGAGGAACTTCTTGTGGTGGAGATCCGGGTACAAGACTACCTCTACCACATGCCACTGGATGGAGTAGAATGAACTGCTCCATGAAAGGCAGCCTGAAAGCTCTCTATATACATATATATGTATGTTCCACTGCATTCACAAAGTAAATTAGGTATGACATGGCAGGATACCAAGAAACACAAGTCATATGAGGAAAGGCTGAGGGATCTGGGGCTGTTTAGCTTAGAGAAGAGGAGATTGAAGGGAGACCTCATCACTCTCTACAACTACCTGAAGGGAGGTTGGCCGGGGGGGGGTGGTGTTATTGGTCTATTCTAGTGGAGAGTGATAAGATGAGGGGAAATGGATTTAAATTGCACGAGGCGAGGTTCAGGTTTGATATTAGGAAGAATTTCTTTACTGAAAGGGTTGTCAGCCATTGGAACAGGCTGCCCAGGGAGGGGGTTGAGTCACCGTCCCTAGAGGTGTTTAAGAGACGACTGGATGTTGCACTGGGGAACACAGTTTGGTAGGTTGATAGGGCTGGGACAAAGGCTGGACTCGATGATCTTCTAGATGTCTTCCAGATGAAACTATTCTATGATTCTATGATTATTTGCTGCCATGAACAATTTTGTTCTAAACATAATCTTCGGTGCACTGCTGCAAAATCTCCCTCGCATCATTAAGCGGTGATTCCCAGACCTGTACATCGCTGTTGCTTTTAAGCAAACCAAGCTCCTAAAGCCTCTTCAGCAAGCCCTGCACGATGATTTGAACTCTCGGCCCATCATCCCCATGTGAGGCCAAGACAGGGGGGGGTGTGGCTGAAGGACGCACACACTGGTGCCTACAAGAGCCATGGAGTGGGGGTGGAGAGAGATCAGAGAGGAGCTGTGTGACACAAGTTTTGAGAAACAAGCCCCGTAGGAAGGTGTGTGTGGGGACATCTCCAGGCACTCTCTGTCTGCAGGGGAAAGCAAGTGGAAGGAGAAGTGACAGCTATACAAAAATGCTGCAGAAGGGAAGACTTAAAGAGAGCAGAGCTTAAATAGGTTGATGGACTGAGACAGAGGACCAAGAGGTCAGGGGCTGGAGAGGTGCTGGGCAACATATGGTTTTTATATTAAAGACACATTTGTGAGGAGCTTTGTATTGGACACACTGCCAGGGGAAGCTGTTGAACCACATTAGAAAGCCCTCCCTGAGGTCTGACTTAAATAAACCTGAATCCTTTCCATTACCACCTGGGAGGATAATGGAGAGGTGTATAGGTGCTGGGAGCTTAACCCCACTGGAGTCTACTGACAGGTTTTAGAGGTAATTCACACTACTCTTCAAAGGCATCCCCAAGCTGCTGCAACCCTTGATGCTGGAAAGTGGAGATATTGCTGAATGGAAGGGTGATGCTGCTACTCCCAGCACCCTCGAGGTGATTGCATCCGTGACTGACAACTCACATGAGGGTGCTCAGGAGCACACTTAGTCTCCAGCCCAAAGACCGGGAGAGGGGTACAGAAACTCCACCTACACACTGGCTCTCCTACCCTGAGTAGCTGGCCCACAGGGCCACAAGAGAGCTGCTGCTTCCAAAGAGCTGGGGACCTGCCCACACAGCCCCAGATGTGCTGTGAACATATCACAGCCCAACCTGGCAGCCCAGAGCCAGTTCCCGAGGTGCCAGGCAGGGCTGATAAGCTTGGGCTACCCCCATGGATGCTGGAAGCAGAGGCAAGCAGGGACCAGGAAACGCTGCTAATGGCTTTCAGCCAGAAAAAGTAGGAAGGAGGATTTAAATGAGAAGCGAGTGGGCTTGGTGTCGCGAAGGAGATGCCTTTCTGAAGGAGGAGACGCCAATCTCGGAGAGACCACGTGCACGTTGGCTGTGCTGCTTCCTCCCCACAAAAGGGGCTGAAGGGGGAGTGGAAGGGAAGGGTCAGTCTGTCGGCTGACAGTTTCACAACTTTTCAAACCAAGGCAAAAAGTTGGGTGCCTGAGTCTGGCAAGAAAGCACGTCCCGCAACAGAGGGAGCAGAGGCAAATACCCAGTGCCTGCCCAGAGCAAAATAAACCTTCTAAGCTCTCAGAGGACTCAGACCTTGTGTTTCATCTGAATAACCTCACTCTGCCTGGAAGCCATGCGTCAAAATCAAAGGTAGCCCAAAGACTACAAGATAGGATTCACCAACTGTTAAGTAAGCACTATTTGTGCAGGGGGAGGGTAAAACTTTGGGATGGGTTTTTTGTACCGAGGAGGTTGGGTAACAATGAATTATTGTTAGAAAGGGTAATATGGTCTTCACCACCAGTTGAATGTCCTGTAAAGAAGTCTGGGGAACATAGGTCTTAGCACACAAAAAACAGGTTTATAAGTAAATCCCAGAGACTGAGAAGAAAAATTCTGGTAAAGTTCAAATTCATCATATACAGATAGAGCATCATCAGCTAAAACATGCAGTGGGAGAGGAGAGGAGCAATTTATAAATTGGATAATGTTAGGCTGTCAAGGCTCAAGTTAGACATTTGCTGCCCTTATGGAAAAATCCTCTAGAATTTAATGGCAGGTTTGCACACTTCATGTTATCTACAGGACTCGTTAGCAGGGAGACAGCAGTCATTGTAGGGCTGGCCAACAAATCCATGGTAAAACTGTTTGAATAATTGCCCCACAAAGTTTGGTTTTACACATAACAGAAATGCACCACATTGCCCCAACTCAGGCTGTGCAGGCTGATGGGTTTTTGGCTGTTTCTACACACTCATCCCCTCGCTCTGCCCCGTGACCAAGACTGGGTGGGAACTCCAAGGCACGGAGGCAGGGGTTGCCCTGCAAAGCACCTCACACTACAAAACAGCAGTCTTCAACACAACTCTTTTGATATTTTCCCTTTCTTAAATTCAACAGGATTTCTCCATTATTAGGCAAAATTGTCTCAGGGTCAGAGAGGGTTCTCTGAAGGAGCAAGACAGATGGTTTCTGATAGAGTCACTATCACTGTCGTTCTCATCACAGCTTTTTTTGCATGAAAGTTTTGGGGCAGACAGACGTGCTCATCTCCACTGAAAGAGTAGGGCTAATGGAACCGGGCTGCCAGGTCACCCAAGGACATCATCACAGGATGAGTCCCAGAGGCAGCTCTAGGGAATACTGCTGGTGGGGAGAAGGTGCAATATCTTGACAGGGTACAGCTTGGTTGGTAAATGAAGCAAACGGAGCAAACTGTACTTACCGCAATCTCTGTTACTAAAATATCAGTAATACTTCCCAACACTGTTACAAAATCAAAGACATTCCAGGCATCTCGGAAATAATTCTGCCAAATGAAAACACAAGGGAGATAGAGGGATCCAGGGGTTATTTTTTTTTTGTTGCAACACAGGCTTTTCTTGTTTGTTTTCAAACGCACGTCACAGAACACAAGAATTTCTTGTAGGGAGGAAACAGTTGAAAGTAAACGAGGAAGGCACATACCAGCACACCAAAGGCAATGATCTTCAGCACACATTCCATTGAAAACATGGATGTAAACACAATATTCAGGCATTTCAACATTTCTTCATATGCTTCTGGAGCATCATAGAACTAAACCAGGATGGAAGAAAGGCTGTTACTGAAAGATCACTTACAGAATAAAACCTTCCCAGCTGATGTGCCTGACTGCAAGACTCTTGCCCATCTTTAGTGCCAGATTTTGCATTCACTTCAAGCAATTGTGGTTATTCATGCCACTCCAGAAGCACACCATTGCCCAGGTGCTGTCTTAGTGGGGTAGTTGGGGACACACTCAGGATGGGGAGTCTGTTGCTGATCTACATCTCTCTGTAAGCACAGCATGGACCAGGAGGGATGAAGGGCATTTTCAAAACCAGAGGACAACTGCAGAACCACGGTTCATTCCAGCAGACCCTAAGAATACAGTGACCCCTTGACTCTAAGCTAGGCAGGGTATAGGGGAGACCACCCCCAGTATCTGGAAACCTTCATCTCTTCCTCTTGGGCACAGTGGCACGTCCCAGAAGCTCGACACCACTGCAAATGGGAGTAACTTCCCTGGGATGGCTGGATGCTGAGCATCCCCAAGAAGTCACCCTGCTCTGCAGGAGGACACCCAGGTGGAGCCAGGAGCTCCAACCAGCAGAGCCCAGTTCCCATCCCACTGGCCATATGCCGAAGGGCCCATGAGCCCAACCAGCAATCCCACCCACAGTAGCTCACCAGGGCTAAACCACCTCCCTTTGGGGACCGTAGGAATCTCACAAAGCCTTGAAAAATGACTCGAGGCAGATGAGAAGTGGCAATTGCTCCTGCCGATCCCCCCGCCCAGCTCTTGGGTCAAGCGTACAAAGCCTCTCCAGCAAACACCACATTTGCCAGCCCCAAACTGCAAAGATTCAGTAACAGCCACTAACCTTCATCATTAGGACAATGGTATTGAGTGCAATCATGACCATGATAAAATACTCAAAAGGAGGGGACACCACAAATTTCCACATCTTGTACTGAAAGGTTTGCTTGTTCTGAGGCATGTAGCGGGTCAGTGGCTTGGCACTTATGGCGAAGTCTATGCAAGCCCTCTACAAAACAAAAAGGGGATGAAAAGAATACAAAAAAACCCAAAGGCTGGCAGAGTCTAAGACCCAGAGTATTGTCGGGAGAGCGAGCAGAGCATTTAGTGGAGGATGGTATTTCTAAATGT
Organism: Apaloderma vittatum; assembly: GCF_000703405.1. NCBI lineage: Eukaryota > Metazoa > Chordata > Aves > Trogoniformes > Trogonidae > Apaloderma > Apaloderma vittatum. The sequence goes on from NW_009724475.1 coordinate 51,091, forward strand.
TTCTGATATGAAGCAAGTACTGCCCACCCCTGTAAAATACAGCACAGAATCCCCCAAGTTGTAATTGCTTTTGGCCACTCACTGAAATATTAAAGCCCACACCACTCCTGTGGCCCCCAGCTATCCTACAGCCAGCCTTCCAGCCCAGCTCCCGGAAGGTCCCAATCCTTTCCCACTTAGGGAAGGGAATTATAAATCCACAGGCTCACTTCAGAAACCGCTCTGGCACTTCCTCCCGAAACAGGAGGATTGCTAAAGGTGTTATCTCTGTTTAAAAAAGAAGTATTGTGAAACCCAGGTATGTTCTCACACACAGCAAAACTTGCCCAGCGAATAACTTTTCACAAAATGTGAACTGAATTCAACAGATAAATTATCCAATGAATATTACTGGGTGAAATTTCAAACATCCCCTTTAGCCAGCTACTCCTGTTCATGGTATTATGAGTATTAAACTGTATTAAAAATTGGTTTCTACCTGTAAGATGTTTTGATTCTGGAGCATTTTCTCATCTTGGATTTAGATAAGAATTCAAAGTCGCAGATTAGCGCAAAAATATTTTCTGCTCAGTCAAAAAATAATGTGGGTAAAGCACCTCTAGATGTTCTGCTTTATTTTGGACATTTTGTTCATGTAGACAAACAATGCTCTAATTAATAACTGATTAAAAAGCCATCTCTTTTCATCAAAAGTCAGGTTCCAGTTTCAAAATAAAATGAAAAGAGATGGTTCTTTGAACAATAGGTCATTGAGGCTGTGGGACCTCAGACAAAGGATGTTGCAGATGCTAAAAATCCGCATGAGGGTTCAGGAGCAAACTGGATACATTCATGGAAGAAAGATACATGGATGCCACTAACTAAAGAAAATCCACATCCAACTCAGGAGGTTCCTGAGCTGAAAACAATGGAATTTCCTATGATATTAAAGAAAAGCCTCATACGTGTCTGCCCTGGTCTTATACTCCTCCCAAGGCATCTACTTTGAGATTCTATCAGGACATCATCTCAGCCAGGCACAAAACCAGCCTGGCGAGAGGAGCGTCCGTTTGGGGGGCTGTAGCAATCGGAGTTCACTTGGATTTCTGATGACCAGCCTCTAAAAGGCCAGAGATTTCGGTCTCCTTTCACACCTCCACACCTGAGCTAACCTCTTCACTTCGAGGCAGAGGTGTGCTCCACGGGGATGTGCAACAGTGCTTTCTAACATGCAGCATTTGGGGCCTCTCCCCGGTTTTGTTTTTACGCAGAAGCTGTAATTCTTTTGGTCTCTCCACCACACACCCTCGGGTAATCACTGCTCTGAAGCCCCCCACAGCCCGGGAGGGATGAGGAGTGGGCTTCCATGCTCTGAGCCCCCAGGTTCTAACTCTGGATTCGGAAGACACGGGTACCTCGTTTTTCTCGAGGCTGCACTCTGACATCACTTTATCTCCTTGCTCTTGGAAGGTGATGATGATTAACGCCACAAAGATGTTCACAAAGAAAAAAGGGAAAACAACAAAATACACCACGTAAAAGATAGACATTTCCATTCGGTAGCCAGGGCTGGGACCCTGTTCCTCGTAGGTAGCATCCACCGAGTGCTTCAGCACACTGCAAGCAAGCGCAAAGAGAGAAGAAAAGTCAATGAAACCAGCGTGAAGCCCCAACGACCCCCTGACAGTCGCTCACTGGCCTTCACCCAGGTGGAAGGTTTGCCACATATGCTCAGGTCAAACTCGTTCCCATCTCTGCGGCAGGGACGAAGTTTTCCTTGAGGATATTTTTTAGGGAAACCTTTGCTGTTTGCACCATTCTGCAGAATGGCGGAGATTTTCTACGTACAGATCCACTTATCCCCCTGGCCGAGGGGGGAGGATACAGTTAGATCTGGCTTCTCTTCTCTGGTCAACAGGGGTGAAGGAAGGGTGGGGAAAAGAAAGGTGTGGATGATCTCCGTGTAGGGGAACACAGTGAGGGACTGGAGAAGGGAGACTGATGCTGTAAGCTTATTTCTTTATTTCATGAAATAGCTGAACGTGGAGGACAGAGAAGGCCCACCACAGAGAAACCCTGAGGGTGGATTGGACTCCACGTGTCCCAGCAGAAAAGTGTGCCAAAATAAAGTCACGTGCTGTATATCGTTTTGGAACTGTCACACGCAGCATACTTGCAGTCACAACGCTTTTCCCCCTCATTTCCTTACATCCCCATTACCATTTGTACCCTGAGAAAGGCGTGCGGGTCCAAAAACCTGGAGCAGGCAAGCTATGAAGTACTGAAATCTGCCTGAGCATCCCTCAGAAGCACATCGAGAAAAACACAGAGCCCCTGCTTGCTGATTCACCCAATAATTGCACAAGTGAACACGGAAGCGCAGCTGAACAAAAGACCATTCTTATTTCACAGGTCTCCTGCCATTTACTTGTTTCTCAGAGCTGTGGGAAGGTGCTATTACCTCGGTGGTCCCTGCCCCTGCCGGTCCCGTGTACTCACGTTGGCCACCCTTCGCCCGTGGAGACGGTGAAGAGCGTGAGCAGAGCCCAGAGCACGTTGTCGTAGTGGAACTCATATTTTTTCCATTCCCTGGGCTGTGCTTCCACCTCATCTTTTTCATAATCGAGGTACTGACCCCTAGGACAAAAAAAAACCAAAACCCACACAAACAGATTCAGACCAAATGAGAGAATTAAACCAAATCAGCAATTTCATATGACTCACTGAGGAGCTTCGAAAAGCCCCAGTAGCAGAATTGGAGACAACTCTGAGATTTGTAACAGGATTAAAGGGCATTTTCTGAGCTGTTTCATACCACAGGGACTGGACCTGGGGTCTAGAAATGATCGAAATTGTAATTGGGACATTTGTTCATTAGGCAAAGCCAGCAATTAACAGCATGAGGGCCCTCAACTTGTCTGATCCCACAGCAAACTGTGCTGCTTGATGGGGAAGTATCTCTGGCTTCTACTTCAGAGCGGGATCCGACTTCAAACTGGGGGGGGGCAAAGGACCTGGCATCTCAAGAATAGCCCACCGACCTACATTTTTCTATAATTTCACATTTATTTCTGTAACGTGTCTGCTTCATTAAAAGGAAGAGCTGCAGGAACAGCCTCTGCAGCTGCTGTGGGCACATGGTCCCACCAGGAACGTGCCCTAGAAGGCAGCAGGAGAGAGGTGATGGGGGAAACCCGGACAACACCAAGGATGTGGTTTGGGAGCCAAGAAAAAAAGAAAAGACAAGAGAGGAAGACCCACATTGTGGTGAGTAAAGCACCTCAACAGTCTGCTGCAAAGGGCAAAGCACGATGGGGCTTTTAAGATATTCAGATATAGACCCCTCTTCTAGCTAATTAGGAGCTCTTTAACTTCCTACTGACTCGCTTCTGATTATTTATTCATTATGTTATTCTAATTCATAGGAGCCCTGAGAATCAAGGCAGCAGGTAGAAAGAGGAGTCACGCCATCCCTCCAGAAACCCTTTACCTTAAAATCACATCCAGCCCTCCCTGGGAAAAAGAGCCTGTGATCCTGCAGCGTTAAGCATTTTGGTAAGCACTTGTTAGACCAGAGCCACACAACTATTTAAACACCAAAAAGGAAAAAAAAAATCACTCCTAGGTTTCTCAAGTGCTGCTCTCACAGGAGACTCACCAAGCTCAGCAAAGAATCAGCTGGTGCAGATTTGGGACAGTCAAGAGAGCAGCTGCTGCCGCCAGGGGGAAGTCAGGGTGTCCCCCCCGCCCCAGGTGTACCTGCAGTCCTTCTGCAGCTCCTTCGACTCATCGGTGCAGTAGAAGAACCTGCCTTTGAAGAGCTGCACAGCAATGACGGCAAAAATGAACATGAAGAGCATGTAGACTATGAGGATGTTGAGGACGTTCTTCAGGGAGTTCACCACGCAGTCAAAGACAGCCTGGGCACGGAGGAGAACGAGGGTAAGGGGTGGAAAGGAAAGAAAAGTGCATCCAACACCTTGGCATCCAGCATCTAACTGCACTTGGGAGGAATTATCCAACCTACGACACCCCGGGTGGTTTCACGGACTTGCAGACCAAGGGTTGGCCAAGGGTCGTGCTCCAGCTGTGAGAAATCACGTCGCCTTCCTACCTCTCCTGCTTTCTTGGGGAGCTTGGCTGTGCCCATAAATATTAGTCCTAAGCAAGTATTTCCGTGATAATGAAATGCAAAACATACCTGTGTTGAGTTTATTCCCAGGGAATAGGTAAAAACTCACGTTACTTGTTGACCATGATTTGAACTGTTCGAATAATAAGAAAAGTCTACCAGACACAAAACCAGCAAATGTTTCAAATAATATTTTTCGAAGGAGCTGTCTATCAAAATTAAGTGTGACTAATCTAGTCAGCGTATGTCATTTCCAAACTCCCTCCTCAAACACATTTATTATTTATTAGTCACTGATTCATTGTTAGGAGTAATTTGCAGTTTAATTTTAGTCTGAGAAGTTTGTCATAATAATAATAATAGAAACGGAGTGGTCTTACTGCCCAAGCGTGGGGTTTGTATAACACTGTTCCTGCCTCTCTGAATGAAAGTGAATAATTCACAAAATTACATTCCTGATGTAACCCAGAAATCTTGAATTAAAACACTGGAAATATCTCTAATCGCCCCATTCATCTTGCTGATTGTTGCCTACAAGAACATATCCAGGAAAAAAAAAATAAATCAAATTTTGAAGACAAAATATATGACTTCTGCTTCACATAAAATTTTCTGAATACTTCTTTAGAAGCGCTAAAATTACTCTGTAAAACGGCTTGAAAATAAGGAAGATGCTTGATAAAAAGCAAATGTTTGGTGTCCTGCTGTGGGACTGATGATCTAAGAGCTGAACACTTCAAATTTCTAAACAAAGAAAGACCATTTTCTACACTGTTCGGCATGACTCTCCCTCATCTTTTGAGGTAAATTTAGTACGCAGAAAAACAAAATTATTTCAGCGTGAATTGGGAGTAACGACAAAAGCAAATCCATGTAGCAGCTGACCCTGGTTTTTACGTGTCGTACTGTGAAAACAAGAATTGTCACGACAGTTTTACCATTGCTAAAGCACCTGTCGCTGTTACCCCACCTCTCACGGAAAAGAGGCTGTGAGGCGTGATGCCACGTGAAGATGTTTCTATAAAAGAGTTCCCAAAACTCACAAATTATAACATTTTGTAACTCCTTCCATTCTTTGCTTCCAGGAGTTGGCTGTTATCTCAAAGCCTTCTTGAAATGTTGTTGAATATGTAACTACAGGCTGTTATGTTTATTTTACTTTGCAGTTTAGTGTTCTAGAGATGAAAGGGTGCGGCTATAAAATGCTGAAAAGATGAACAGATTAAAGGTCCTCGTGCAGCAATGACATTTCTCTTTAAATAGACTATGGAAAATCTAGTAATATTCATGTTAAGCCCTCTAGGAAAAGTCAAACACGCCAAAATCTATTTTCTACTATAACATTTCTAAGAGCATCACACTTACAAACTGTAAATTAATTTATTTGCATATTTTTCTTTTTTTTTTTTAACGAGTGTGATTTCAACATGGGTCCCAACAATTCATAATACTGCACCAATGTTTGACAAGCATTTTGACGTTTGCTAGACATCTGCACGGCTATTTTTATAAATCTGGCAAAGAGACTAATTACGACAAAATAAAAGGAACGGAAATAACTTGGACTAAGTTTAGTCCATCAGCTTCCACTCAGATCGGTTGCAAACACCCAGAGAAGGCAAGATTTGTGGTTACTCTCTAACCTTTAGTTTTGGCAGCCGTTTAATGGTCTTCAGCGGTCTTAGGACCCGCAGAACTCGCAGAGACTTGATCGTGTTGATGTCCTTGCCTTTGGTTCCTCTGCAAGGGATAGAAGGCACAAGAACAAGAGAGGGAGTAGTTTGGTCCTCGGGTCAGTAATTAGAATAACCTACCGGTGGGTTTGGTTGTGGCATTGTCTGGGGGGTTTTCTCTCGAAGGTTTTGGGTACCGTCCTCACCACGGATGCAGAGAGCACCCGTGAACACCACAGATGGACGCTCCCTTGAGACATGTCAGCCACGGCCCCAGGAGGAAGGCTGTGGGCAGGAGAGGGTCCTTGCAGCTCTCCAGCCTTCGCTCGCTTCCCAACTACTCACCGAGCTCAGCCCAGGACCTGGTGACTTTCCTGCCCCAGCTCCCCATCCAGGCAACGCTCAAAGCCCGGGTGGCAGCACACCTCACCAGCAGTCACCAGGAGAGGACCTCAGTACATTCATCCCAGCCCCAGGCAGGAGAAGCAAGAAAGTCACACTTGGCTCTCCTCCCTCCCAGGCACCTGGGTGAGACAGGAGGATGTTTCTCCACGTGGTTCTCACGCTTCTCTGGCAGGGACGTTGTATCTAGACAAGCAGCCAATGACCAGATGGAGCTGGAGCCTTCGTGGTGAGGGACAGAGCTCTCCTGGGGACCGGAGCTGCTCCACGTCCTTACTCTCATCTCTCTCTTGGAAGACATGCTACCAAACCCATGCGGGAACATGTAATATGACGGCATATTACATGTCTGGAACAGTGCTAGGGCAACTTCTCACTTATGCATGCAGGTGCTGTAAGTCACATTTTGGTTTTAGTTTTTGTTAAAACTGAGTGCAAGACTTGAGACCATTCCTATTGTTACCATTAAGAGGGTTTTTTTAGGGGAAGGACAGAGTTCCTTTCCACGTGCACTTTCAAAATAAACAAAAAAGACACAGTTACATCTTCCTCCAACCCAACAGCAAAAAAATGACATTCCCTTTCATTTCATATGAAGTGAAAAATGGGATGGAAATCTTTAACAGAGTTTCATACATGACTACAGGTTTGGGTCTGAGGCTGTATTGAAGTAACACAGGTGTGAATGAGTAACATGTTGAACAGATGCTGTTATACCTACCCTACGCTCTTCAGCTAAACGTTTTTTTCTCCAACAGGAAAGCAATAGAAACACCAGTAACCCCAGAGAACCCCCCCGGAGATGAGCAGGCAGTGGGCTGCAAAGCTCCCCTCACCCTGCTTGCAGCATTATCCCAAGGGTTAAGAACCAAAAGCGGAGGAAACCACCCAATTTCGTGGCTGGCTGACCTTGATCAGTCCCAGAAAGTGTCTTTTTGCAATCTAGCCACTTCAGAAAGACTAATAACTCGGTACTGATACCGTACTGCTCGATTCTAACATTAGGCCAGAACCTGCAACCTAGAAACCCCTGTTCCCGTCTCATCTCTGGTCTCTCTCTCCAATTGCCAGTCCCTGCAGTTGTCCTGAAATGCAATAAGCAGGGTGACAGAAGGAATTTTTGTGGGTTGTATCCCAAGGACTTATACACTGAACACAAGCTGCCTTTGCCCATGATTTAATAGAAGTGGAGGACAGGGCACACGGGGTGGAGATTTACCCCTCTGATCTCCATCTCATCTTTCAGGGCTGCTTTAGGGCCATTTCCATCAGCCGCAGATGGATCCTGGCCACTGGCTTGGCTGTAAATCCAAGTGACTGAGCTAATACTTACAGAGTTAGAGGACTGATTTGAATGCCACAGAACACCTATTACATATTTAAAAGAAATAATTTATGATTCTCGTTAGAGACCCTTTAATCTGGTCAAGATGAAGCAGTTGCTGCCAACATAGCTTCTACTGGCTTTCTTGACAGGTTTTCAGCATAACTGAAGATCTGGCCCATGTTTGGCTTTGCAACCTTCTTCCAAATCACCAACTCCTAGCAAGCAAGGACACTGCCATGGTCATTGCAGCTATCTCCTTGTCACCACAGCCTCCAGCTGAGCCAGCCAAGCTGGAGCTCACCTCCTCCCCAGGCAGCAAGGGCCAGCACATCCCCTGCTGATGGTCACCCGTAATATGCCCATCACCCTGCCTTCTACACTTCTCCCTCCACCCTCTCCCCTCTGGAAAGGCAAGCAAATCACTCAGGTTGCTCCATGCTGCCCGGCCATTTGGGATTTAGCGAGCTGAGGAAGCCAGAGGAGAGAGGGTGAAGAGGTAAGGGCTGAGGAAGGCACAGGTGAGAGAACAGTGGAGGTGAGAGGGTTAAAGAACATGTGGTTTGGGGCAGGAAGAGAGGGGAAAAAAAAGAGGTGGGATATGTTGGCCCAGAACTATACTCAATTCTTGATCATTTGTGGCCACATTTCTGGTTTGCAGACTAACACAGAGCACACAGCTGCTGGCAGGTAACGATTGAAGTAATGAACCTCAACAGTCCTTACACAACACCTCTGCACAGGTGTCCTCCAGTGCTCCTGATTCCAGGACACCTAAACACCTATTTACTGTGCTGCCACGCGTTTGCACCAAACAACAACGGTCCTAATGAGGCGTCCTGGGAGGGAAGTCCGAGACAAGAAGGGAGACACTTCTGGGCTCTGAAGGAGCTGGCTCAGGTCTCCCAGGGCTGGCTCCAAGGCTGAAGCAACAACCCCTGTGGACTTAATATTCCTAGGAAGGTTAAACAGAGCTACTGGGGACTAGTGAACAGGTGGGGCAGAGAGAACCTTTACTCCTACTTTCCCTCGTGCGGGCAAGCGTGCAGATGCCCATGCTGAGAAGGGCAGAAGTGCAGGCAGCTCCAGTCCCCAACATTCCTTCTGCCTCAGCTAAAAGGCACTAAGAAAGGTTGATTTTTTTTTTTTACTTTTCTTTCCCCTTTTGGGCACCAAAGCAAATAAAGAGCATGAGCCAATTAAATGTTAATAGGATTTATGATCTAAGTCATATAGAGAATCCTGAAAAAAACCAGACATTTCTTGCCACAGGAAGGTTCCTGCTCTAGGAGAAAGGTTTTTCAGCAAGCTGGTACTCTGTGGTTCTTCTGCAACTATTTCAGCCTGTCCAATCAAACCTTAAGGGTTGTTTTTGGTGTTTTTAGGAGTCCTCTCTGCCTATATTGGTTTTTACACTACTCTAACACAAAGCCGGACGTCCCTTAAAATAAAAGGTCCAGGTGGAACTAAGATTCAGTCAAGAGGTGTATACAAGCACACGTCTAACCAGAATATTTCTCACAACAAAAATTGCTACAGAAGGATGAGATCTTAGGTGACTGCAGAATAACAACTACAAGATTCAGCTACGGAAGCGTGAGCAGAATGAAGGCAGACAGTGAACAGAAGCCCAATGACTTAAAAAATCCCAAACCATAAAAAATACCACAAAGAAAAAAATTGCATTAGGTCAATTCTGGTTGCGTTAGGCCAGTTCTGTTTTTTTTTCTGGGGCAGTTTGCTGCTGATGTAAAACATTAAAAATATTTTAAAAGAGCTCTGCATGGCCTTTTTTTTTTTTTGTTAATAAATCAAAGATCCTTTAAAAATTCATAGCTCTTTAAAATGGAAGCTTCTTGTTTCTGTTGCTTCTGCCAGCAGCTCCGACTTCACATAACATGGGCCATCAAATATTCAGAGTAGGGTGGAGTCGCCGTCTTCTGCAATTCCCTGAGATCCCCGTGGCAGAAAGCAAATTCCTCCACGCAAGAGTAAATGGGGTCACGCAGCTCTGCCCAAGCACAAAGCCACTCTCTTCCAGGCTCTAAAGGATCTGGTTTCCTAGACAGAAGAAAGAAACAAGCCTCCAATTTCCTGGACCACATCAAAGATCTTTCCTGGGATCCTTTTCACTGCACCTCTGGGTTATCTGACACGGAGGAGCCCACCCGGCTCCTGCCCCGCTTGGGACCATGGCGTGAGGCAATGCCTCCCCCCAAGCCCAAGGCAAAGCTGCTTGCTGGCTGTTAACTGCGATTTTTGCTACCTCTCCTTTACTACTTGCCCCTGCCAACCTCTCAGAAAGCTCTCTTACGTTCTTCTTTTCACGTCAAAGCCTTTTCACTGCTCTCAGAGGCTGACGGCCTGAATCCCAGCTGGATCACAGTGCCCAGACCACACGGAATTAAGCTTCCGGCACTGCCAATGCACTCGGGACGTGCAAACACAGAATCACAGAATGTCAGGGGT